>NC_052509.1:36828119-36845619 GCF_014356525.2 Nilaparvata lugens
TCTCAAGTAATTCGCATTCATAGTATGTTTCTTGTACTATACAGTAAATCAAAAAATCAATTATAACTCCTGACTAGAGGTGCTCAAAACGTGGAAACCTGCACTAGAGTGGAGGTCTATGAGAGCTACTCTTAGCAGAAATTGACGTTTTGAGCCATCACAGTTCTCAAGTATTTCCCACTCATAGTATGTATTATGTACTATATGGTAAATCAAAAAATCAATTAAAACTCCTAAACCAGAGGTGCTCAAAACGTGGAAACCTGCACAAGAGTAGAGGTCTATGAAAGTAACATTCAGCAGGGATTGACGTTTTGAGCCATCACAGTTCTCAAGTAATTCCCACTCATAGTATGTACCATGTACTATATGGTAAATCAGAAAATAGATTAAAACTCCTAACCAGAGGTGCTCAGAACGTGGAAACCTGCACAAGAGTAGAGGTCTATCAGAAGCTACTCCAGCAGAAATGACGTTTTGAGCCATCACAGTTCTCAAGTAATTCCCATTCATAGTATGTTTCATGTACTATATGGTAAATCAAAAAATCAATTATAACTCCTGAACTAGAGTGCTCAAAACGTGGAACCTGCACAAGAGTAGAGGTCTATCAGAAGCTACTCCAGCAGAAATTGACGTTTTGAGCCATCACAGTTCTCAAGTAATTCCCACTCATATTATGTTTCCTGTACTATATGGTAAATCAAAAAACCAATTATAAGTCCTAACCAGAGGTGCTCAAAACGTGGAAACCTGCACAAGGGTAGAGGTCTATGTGGAGCTACTCTCAGCAGAAATTGACGTTTTGAGCCATCACAGTTCTCAAGTATTTCCCACTCATAGTATGTACCATGTACTATATGGTAGATCAAAAAATCAATTAAAACTCTTGAACCAGAGGTGCTCAAAACGTGGAAACCTGCACAAGAGTAGAGGTCTATGAGAAGCTACTCTCAGCAGAAATTGACGTTTTGAGCCATCACAGTTCTCAAGTAATTCCCACTCATAGTATGTCCCATGTACTATATGGTAAATCAAAAAATCAATTATAACTCCAGAACCAGAGGTGCTCAAAACGTGGAAACCTGCACAAGAGTATAGATCTATAAGAAGCTACTCACAGCAAAAATTGACGTTTTGAGCCATCACAGTTCTCAAGTAATTCCCACTCATAGTATGTCTCCTGTACTATATGGTAAATCAAAAAACCAATGATAACTCCTGAACTAGAGGTGCTCAAAACGTGGAAACCTGCACAAGAGTGGAGGTCTATGGGGAGCTACTCTCAGCAGAAATTGACGTTTTGAGCCATCACAGTTCTCAAGTAATTCCCACTCATAGTATGTACCATGTATTACATGGTAAACCAAAAAATCAATTATAACTCCTAAACCAGAGGTGCTCAAAACGTGGAAACCTGCACAAGGGTAGAGATCTATGAGGAGCTACTCTCAGCAAAAATTGACGTTTTGAGCCATCACAGTTCTCAAGTAATTCCCACTCATATTATGTCTCCTGTACTATATGGTAAATCAAGAAACCAATTATAACTCTCGAACTAGAGGTGCTCAAAACGTGGAAACCTGCACAAGAGTAGAGGTCTATGAGAAGCTACTCTCAGCAGAAATTGACGTTATGAGCCTTCACAGTTCTCAAGTAATTCCCACTCATAGTATGTACCATGTATTACATGGTAAACCAAAAAATCAATTATAACTCCTAAACCAGAGGTGCTCAAAACGTGGAAACCTGCACAAGGGTAGAGATCTATGAGGAGCTACTCTCAGCAAAAATTGACGTTTTGAGCCATCACAGTTCTCAAGTAATTCCCACTCATAGTATGTCTCCTGTACCATATGATAAATCAAAAAATCAATTATAACACCAGAACCAGAGGTGCTCAAAACGTGGAAACCTGCACAAGAGTAGAGGTCTATGAGAAGCTACTCTCAGCAGAAATTGACGTTATGAGCCTTCACAGTTCTCAAGTAATTCCCACTCATAGTACGTCTCCTGTACTATATGGTAAATCAAAAATCAATTATAACTCCTGAACTAGAGGTGCTCAAAGCGTGGAAACCTGCACAAGGGTGGAGGTCTATAAGGAGCTACTCTCAGCAGAAATTGACGTTTTGAGCCATCACAGTTCTCAAGTAATTCCCACTCATAGTATGTACCATGTACTATATTTTTTGATTTACTGTATAGTACATGAAACATACTATGAATGGGAATTACTTTAGAACTGTGATGGCTCAAAAAGTCAATTTCTGCTGAGAGTAGCTTCTCATAGACCTCTACTCTTGTGCAGGTTCCACGTTTTGAGCACCTCTGGTTCTGGAGTTATAATTGATTTTTTGATTTACCATATAGTACATGGACATACTTGTGTGGGAATTACTTGAGAACTGTGATGCTCAAACGTCAATCTCTTGAGAGAGCTTCTCATAGACCTCTACTCTTGTGCAGGTTCCAAGTTTTGAGCACCTCTGGTTTAGGAGTTTTAATCTATTTTTGATTTACCATAGGTACAAGGTACATACTATGAGTGGGAATTACTTGAGAACTTTGATGGCTCAAAACGTCAATTTCTGCTGAGAGTAGCTTCTCATAGAGCTCTACTCTTGTGCAGGTTTCCACGTTTTGAGCATCTCTGGTTCAGGAGTTCTAATTGATTTTTTGATTTACCATATAGTACATGGTACATACTATGAGTGGGAATTACTTGAGAACTGTGATGGCTCAAAACGTCAATTTTTGCTGACAGTAGCTTCTCATAGATCCCTACGCTTGTGCAGGTTTCCACGTTTTGAGCACCCCTAGTACAGGAGTTATAATTGATTTTTTGATTTACTGTATAGTACATGAAACTTACTATGAATGGGGATTACTTGAGAACTGTGATGGCTCAAAACGTCAATTTCTGCTGAGAGTAGCTTCTCATAGACCTCTACTCTTGTGCAGGTTTCCACGTTTTGAGCACCTCTGGTTCAGGAGTTTCAATTGATTTTTTGATTTACCATATAGTACATGGGACATACTATGAGTGGGAATTACTTGAGAACTGTGATTGCTCAAAACGTCAATTTTTGCTGAGAGTAGCTTCTCATAGACCTCTACTCTCGTGCAGGTTTCCACGTTTTGAGCACCTCTGGTTTAGGATTTTTAAAAATTTTTTGATTTACCATATAGTACATAATACATACTATGAGTGGGAAATACTTGAGAACTGTGATGGCTCAAAACGTCAATTTCTGCTAAGAGTATTTCCTCATAGACCTCCACTCTTGTGCAGTTTTCCACGTTTTGAGCACCTCTAGTTCAGGAGTTATAATTGATTTTTTGATTCACTGTATAGTACATGAAACATACTATGAATGGGAATTACTTGAGAACTGTGATGGCTCAAAACGTCAATTTCTGCTAAGAGTAGCTTTTCATAGACCTTTACACTTATGCAGATTTCCAAGTTTTGAGCAACTCTAGTTCAGGAGTTATAATTGATTTTTTGATGTACTATATAGTTAGCATTAAGTTAGCTCTCCAATTTTCGAGACGTCATATCTCAAAAACTGTGGGTGCTCAAAACGAAATAAGAGTTGCTCAAATCAGCTCAAAACGAGCTCAAAACGATGGTGTGTTCACTTCTTCGATTTCAAAAAGTGGGGAGCTGGCATCAAGTTGGCTCTCCAATTTTTGAGACGTCATATCTCGAAAACGGTGGGTGCTCAAAACGAAATAAAAGTTGCTCAAATCAGCTCAAAACGAGCTCAAAACGATGGCGTGTTTACTTTTTCGATTTTAAAAAGTGGAGAGCTGGCATTAAGTTGGCTCTCCAATTTTTGAGACGTCATATCTCGAAAACGGTGGGTGCTCAAAACGAAATAAAAGTTGCTCAAATCAGCTCAAAACGAGCTCAAAACGATGGCATGTTTGTTTTTTCGATTTCGAAAAGTGGAGAGCTGCTTTCCAATTTTGAAACGTCATATCTCGGAAACGGTGGGTGCTCAAAACGAAATAAAAGTTGCTCAAATCAGCTCAAAACGAGCTCAAAACGATGGCGTGTTTAGTTTTTCGATTTCGAAAAGTGGAGAGCTGGCATTAAGTTGGCTCTCCAATTTTTGAGACGTCATATCTCAAAAACGGTGGGTGCTCAAAACGAAATAAAAGTTGCTCAAATCAGCTCAAAACGAGCTCAAAACGATGGCGTTGTGAGATTTCAAAAATATTTTAGTGGAGAGCCAACTTAATGTTGGTCTAAAATCCTTGATTTGTTACATGGACAACTCTAGGGCAGTGCTCCGTTCTCTCTGGACCCGGACCTACACTCGCGCCGATTACCTAAATTCAACAACAACACACACTCACAGGCAGGACATGCCCTCGTCCACCTCTAAATCTTGAGTCTCAACTAAACGAAAAAAAAATCACCACAGCCTACAGGAAACGTCACCAACACAACGGATCTTTACACTATCACTATGCACGCCTACCGCAAAAATCACACTTCAAAAAAAATATTTCCAACAATAAAACTGATTCACCTTCTCGAGAATAAACATTACTGGTAAAGGAACTTAACAACCTCATCTGAATCAACTTATTTTCATACAAATTCCCAAGGATTTGATCATTGTTTCAACTTTAATCTACAATACCTAATTATTTAGTTTAAACATCTCGAGCCCAATTAACTTTTTAAAACTACTTATCAACAATAGCTAATCAAATAGTTTTCTATTTATTCCCTGATTACCTTCCGATTTACCTAAACTTTTCAAAAATTCTTTCATTTTCCCCAAACATTCTCCCATAATAATTTCCAAATTTTCCTAATTTACTTGGGTTGACTTTTAAAATATCAATATACACTTTCGACGTGTGAGACCAGAATACGTACGTTGACATCACAATAATTTCTATCACCATTCACGGAATTACAGAATACAAAAATTTATTCAGCACATAGAATCAGTTGTTTTTCACCTATCCTAGTTTCTTCTACCAGTTTTTATTCTACTGTTAAACCTTTAATTTCTCAATAATCAATTTCAATATAAAGATTCAGAATACTTTCAACTTAGGCTTCAATTATACTTGACTTTATCTTCAAGCACTTTAAAAGATTTTCACTTTAATGGATTTACAGAACTGAATAACTTTCCTATTTCATCTACAATTATTTAAACTTCAGACAAATTGGAGTAGCAAATATAAATTATTCATTCAACTATAAATCAAAATCTTGACCGTTAACATGTTCACAGCATGAATTTTCAATTATAGACTCAGAAAAATTAATCTTGTATAATTAGAGTCAGTAATGAAAAATTTAATTTTTTAGAAAGTTTGAAATCCAGAGATTCAAATAGCTCTAGAAAGCAGAGTCGGCGCAGTGGTGTGCCTCACCTTTTAAAAGATAATTTGAAATGAAATTTAGAATTTGAAAGTAGGCTGGCACATCTAGAAAATGAATCCGATTTAATCGCCGTTCACTATTTCAACACTACAACATTTTAAAACAAACAATACTGACTCGAAAGAGAATTAGAATCAAATTAAATTCAACAAGTAACATTAACTTTATCCTCTGATCTGGGGGCGCATTACTATCCTTACGTTAGATATTAATACGTCATCAAACCAAATAATATCAGTTGCAAATATTAATTTCAGAACAAAACTCAAAACAGAAAAACCCAAAGAACCCAAATTTCGTCGATAGCCCCATACACCAATTTCAAACCCGCACTTTGATTGACATTTTTGTATGACCCTTTGTTTCACTGAACTGCACATTGTTGATGGTTTCTGTCGTGTTTCCTCTCGATGTTATAGTATTATAACAATATTATAAACTTGCCCAAAAAGGGCGAAACATAATGACTACATCTTTACTCTCGTAGTGCTCCTAGCAAAGTGTCCTCCGAAACGTAATCTGGTCTCTCGGCTGGGGAATCGCCCCACTACTGTATTTAAAAACAGGTCCCCTATTGGGCAATATAAAAGGTGGGGAACCAATTTGACCAATCGTCGTGTGGCTTCTAGAGCCTTAGGACCAAAAGGTAACTGCAAAATCGGTAGTTTGTTATGATTTCAATATCTGCTGTTTTCCACCTTTATGGAAAACAGCAAGATATTATGAATTATTGAAACACCAGATTATAGAATTATTTCTAAAACTAAGCCTTACTGTCGCGACATAGAGTGCGATAACTCTATGTCACGACAGTAAGGCTTAGTTTTAGAAATAATTCCATAATCTACATTCCTCGACGACTCGGAGCCACAATTTTTAAATATCTATCCTGGGAAACTCGAAGACATGGCCGTTCATAATAGAGAGATAAAATAATCAATTTCGCTAACTCACTTGCAATAATGTATGTAGTCTATTGCCTATTAAATTCACTATTATAACTTGGGAGAAATCCTGAATAAAAAATAGTGCTCGGCACATATAAATCTAAATTTTATAATCCATTTTTTGATTGGTGAAGGAAATAATTAATTTCTAAAATCTCCCACGTGCTGAAGACCAAAGTTTGGACGAGTCATCGAATCTAAATTAATTCAAAGAAACTACTATGCCAAGAAGGATCACGTGAGTTCTCTTTTATTTTATGGGGCCCCACCCTTCGCTTCGAAAAAGTACAGAAATTACTTCAATTTTACTTCGCTAAATAAATTGGCCACGTCAAAAGCGCTAATAGCCTGAGTGTACTGAATTAAAATTGTGAGTTTTTGTGATCGTTTAACTGTCCTTATTTGCTTGAACCACGACCCTGATTAAATTTCAAATATTGTAATATTTTTGGTTGAATCATTTAGAATTCTAATTTACCTATAAGAATTTTTAAACTTTGTAAAAAGAACGTGCATGATAGCCCAGCATCATAGCACAAATTCAACTAAGTCTGTCAAGAGAAAATTATTCAAAACCTTTTTATCAAATCTCGAAGCTGTACTGTTTTTTAACTATTATTACTGCTCATTATATTTCAAATTTAATACGCTATTTCCTGAGTTCGATTATTTCTTAAGCCCTTCAGATTTTGTGTTTGCCACGTTTGTACTTGTTAAGCACCGATCAAAGACTCTGTCCTTACCTGCTAATATATCAGCTTTTATCTGTGCCCTACTTCGACGCAGAAATAAAGTTCCTACTACAGAGCAGAAGCAGCTGCAGTGTAAAAAATCGCACAATAGAGCCTGAAATTTGGAAAGATTCTGTCCTTGAAATATCTTCTGAACGGCATTTGGTTTATAGAATCTATCCTAGACCTTCAGAATATATTAGTGGCGCATCCCGTAAATTATATGCATCAAGTTCCTTGATCGACCTGTTTGATTTCTTATACTGTCTTCAATACAGGTAATAATTTAAGGTCTCTGAATCTAGTGTCTAGCAATTATTGCTACACTACAACTTATACTGGCAGAAAACATTATTCTCACACATCTAGTCATTAAACAGATCAAGGGTGTGCAGGAGTTTATGCCTCCCGCGATTTGGACTATTATATTGAATCTTATACTGAATCTCTCAGCCTGGTGTTCTATAATGTTCATTCACACACTTATAAGTTTGAGGTTACAACACCGAGGACTCAGTGTGAGATTTTATACATGTGTGACGTCTCACAAAAAGACAAAAAATTACGAAAAATTCTCAGCCAATACGGCTGATTGTCTCGGAAAACCCACCTCAAAATCAGTTAGAGAATACACTGGAGGCTATGAGAAAACTTCCAAATCACCAAAATATTACCCCCTTGGCACCCTTAGCGCCCCCAAATTGTTTCAACACATTCAAATAAGCCTCGCACAGAGAATTCGATAGAAGCTTCTTTGTTCAGCTCCCGGAAATAAGCCTATATTTATAGTTCGATTTTGACTAAATTCGAATAACGACCCAGGAAATTGAGTTTTCATCGAAAATTTTGAGTTTTCCCAAATGTGGAAAACTCTCAGCCAAAACTATGAGTTCGCTGTTGAAACTGAACAGCGAATCTGTTGCATAACAGGAAAACCTCCTGTGTGTGTGTGTGTGTGTGTGTGTGTGTGTGTGTGTGTGTGTGTGTGTGTGTGTGTGTGCGCCAACAAAGTTCGTTTGTCACAGCATTCTTTACTGAAGCTTACCTTAAACAGCATTGTAATCCCTATATACACATATATATATTTATACACGCATTACAATGCTGTATTTGGACAAGGTAAGCTTAGTGCATGATTATTATATTATGCGGATGTATGGTGTTGCTTATCTGAATAGAGCATAATTATATCAGAGCAGAGGATTATAAATTTGGGTGAACGTGAACAGCAAAAATTGAACACTCACTGACACTGGAATATCACTTTTAAGGTAGTTTCCCAATCTATATTCAGGAGTTTCGGGTATAGATCCCCCCTTGAACCCCCCCCCCCCACAACAAAGAAAAATTAGGGAGTTTTGGTAATAGATGGCTTAGGTCTATGATGATTCGTTTAAAGGCTCTTCACATAGCTCTTTCCTCAAACTCACCTCTTTTTTGGTGGATGTCACTTGGACTTACTTTTCATTATACCACCATGAGTACATTTGTTCTTCAATTAGTACAGTCATAAAAGGCGATTGGGCGAACGAAGCCCGCCTCTCAGCCGTAGCGCGAAGCGTGAAGGCTGCTAACCCACCCTACTGGTGGTGCAGGGTGCGAAGCCCCCTGCCGATCGCGAAGCGCGAGATACATTTAATAATTAAATCCGCGATTAGATTCCCAACTCACAAAATGATATATCAATAAAATTGAATGAGTTTTGATGTCATGTATGCAAGTATCATGAATAGTTAAATTTCCGATATACTTCCATAAACATCCAGTTATTTCTGTCCATTCATTCGTCTAATAGATCCGAACCTTCTTGAGAAACCCTGTGAGATTTCTACCCTGCTTCGGGTTGAACAAGTCACCTCCATCGACCACCTACTATCTCAAACAACCAAATATTTATTTAAAGAAAATCGATTTGTTGTAGGACAAACAACTGTCTGCTACTGAACTCCATTTCGTGAACGACAGTAGCCAATGTTTATGAATTATCGTATTAGTTGAATAAATAATAATATAATTATATCGATACAAAACGAAACTGGTGTCCCCGCCCCGCTCACAAGCAGTGGTGAGGATTTCACTTGATTAGTATTACTGGTGGGTAGTTCATCAATACAAGTGTGTTTCTTGAGAGGGAAATGACAGAGAGAGATATCACACTATAAAAATAGAAAGAAAGAAAGATGTTTTAATAGTGTGTGGAGCAACGGTAACTGTGTACGATCTATTGGGATAACGAGTTGGAAGGACAACTCTGCATTTTAAATTATACGCAGCTCATTCACTGACTCACTCAGATACACAAATTTCCGATTCATCAAAGTCGAACACATATATTTAATTCATACTAATAAAAGCAGATGCTAAACAGTCAAATACCATTCAACAGCCTGAATGTGTGTTGGTTCATGAATATATTCAACTAACCACGTAGTGGCTCCCCCACCATCTTTTTAGTCTCATGGAGACCTCCTACGCTTCCACCAACTCCTTTTGCTCTCCCATTCGTCTACAAGATTTTCTTCTTCCCTCCTCAATATTTTTCATTCCTGTTTTTTCCTCTTCATTGGTTTTCCTCCAACCTCTTCTTATTCCATTTTCTGTTTTTTTTTTCACTTTAATCTCTTTCTCAAATCTTCATTTTCTCCATCACTTTGCCTCAATAACGCACACACTCTTCAACCCCTCCTCCACCTAACACAATTTTCTTTTGCTTCTCCTTCAGCTTTCCTCCAATTATAAATTGTTGTGACCATAGGCAACGTGCCTACTAACAATGATAGATAAAGTGAGTAATCTATCTATTTATCAGGCTGTATGTCTGTTATTTTTCTCACCTTCCTTTTCTTGCTGTTCCTCATCGTTTCCTCTTCTTTTCTTTCTTCTCCTCCTCATTCCACTCTTTTCTTTCTCTTCTATTCGTCCATACTCTTATCTTCCTTATTCTTCTATCTCTTTTACTCCTTCTTATTATATTTTTTTCTTCGTCTTCTTCTTCTGCTAAATCTCTTGTTGTCTTCTTCTCTCTTCTTCTCCTCCTTCCTTTTTCATCAGTCTTCTCCTTTTCCTACTCCCTTCCCTCCTACTTTTCTCCCTCCTCCTTCTCCTCTTTTTTCTGAAGCCTTTCTAACTCTTGTACCATTTTTTCTTTCTACTTTTGCCCGGTGATAAGATAGACAGCTACCGTCTTTCATCCTGTATCTCCAGCTAACAAATTAGCCGGGATTAATGAGCTTCCGTATATGAAACTTAATTGTCCAGACCCTCGTTTCAGTCCACCTTTAACTCACTCACTCACTCACTCGCTGATACTGCTGAGGACATGAATAGCTAGCTTCAAGTGAGGTGCTTTTTTCAGCTCCGGTCGGACTAAGGAATAAAACAAGTAGCCATCACCCGCGAGCGATTTTCATTCTGAGAGCTTCATCTTCCTTCCCCCACCACCATCTGCTATCATCTTATCTCTGTCACTCACACATGCTCTATAGCCACCTTGTTCATTCCCCAATCTCTCACCTCTGCTTCACTCCCCACTAACCCATAATATAATCATATCACATGCAGCTCATTCTCGTTTCTCTGCTTGTATAAAGCTCTAACTCCAGTTTGCTACTGCTTTTCAGAATGAATCATAATAAATCTCCTAACTCAAGATTCATAACAGCTTTTTATGTGAGTATGAAAAGACTCCCAGATACTCTACCTACAAGAATGATTGGTGCAATGACATTATAGACACTGATTCTATTATGGAATGTTCAATGCTTAATTAATTATAAATTCAAGATCAGATTAGCCATTTCCTCTCAAGATAAAAAGCATTTTAGATCACAGCTCCCAATTGAATGTGGTAAGGATATACGAAATGCAAGGCACGCTAGTAAGTACACCTAGTAAGCTAGAAAGATACGATTAAGTGAACCCCTCTACCTTTAAGGGTCGTGTGAAATAGAGAGACAACAGTGTATAATTCTGAAGTGGCCTGATGTCGACAAATCTGACTTGGCAATAGAGAAATGAAGAACACTTGTGGAAAACTTCGAATCCACTTACATTTTTTTTCTGAGAGAAAACGTATTGTTTTGGTCTGCTATACCTGAAGAGTGGATTTACTAGCGATAGACCTAGCGATAGACCTAGTCTTCGAACTAGGAGTGCTATTTAAATAGATAATCGTTCTGTGAAATTCTAGTTGTTGGAAATTATGAAATGATAGCTAACATATTAAAAAAGCAGTAGTCATTCATTTACTACCAGAATATATAAGGAATCTGGTCAGTTATCGCGTGTACCTTAACATATCCATACATTTCACCACAAACATGTTTACATGGTCTATGATATTTATAGAGACGTGGAAGTTTGAATATCAGTGGATTTATCATGATTCACAATGATGGCTAACGAGAGATCTTTTTGCAGCTTAGACCCTGCAGGCTGTTGAAGCGACCACATACACAATTTACAACATGATAGTTTGTAATAATGCATTGAAAAAGGCCAAAGTTGTGTATGTGGGTGGTAAATATGGGGCCTGAAATTTCAGGCTTGTTTAACTTTTTCTACGCTTGAGATTGCATGCCACTTATAGTGAGGTCCATGTTACAATGACAGAAGAGGAATATAGGACATCATCGTTTCCTGCCTTGTCACTGACTTGTATAGATGGAAGATGATACCCGTACATCTGATGAAATATTAACTGTTAATTATGTTTAAAATAATCAATTATATTCCAATTATATTCGCCAATTAATTGTACTTTTAATGATTGAATATTAAATTTTCCTCAATAAGATTGAATATTCTCATGAATAAATATTTATACATTCAATTGTTGGAGAACGATCTTGCAACGTTGTGGAGCAAGTAAAGAATAGCGCTATCTGCTTTGTCAAATGATGGGCAATGATAATAACACCAATGTAAATCGAATACTGCTAATATAGCTAGCTCTGGTGTGATATTTACTGTGGAATCAAGTTAGTGGAGTTATCCAATCAAGAAAGTTTACACTGACAGTACAACTAAGACGTTGTCTTTTATCCATCAATGGATTGGATTTTAGGAAGTTGATGTGGAATTAATATTAACACATCTGGATTGAAATTGGTTTAGAAATCGGATAAATTTTGAAATTGTATAACATTCTTCTAAATGAATGTCTAAACAATACTATACTACGCTAGGATTGGATAGCTAACGTTCTCTAGAACTTCCGTTGATAGATGATTATATATTATTATATTATATACTATTACTTACAATCTATTATTAAATTTCAGATGGATTATTGTTGTATTTGTCAAGCTACACTCTATTTGGTTTCTGTATATGTATTTATGAGTGTGAATAAATTTGAATTTGAATTTGAGATAGTGACCGCTAGAGGTCACCTCCACAAACTCCCAGCATCAAAAACGACTACTTTCTATTGTTTCGGAACACGCTTACACGTACTAACCTAGAGATCAGTTTGGTATTGAAATTTGTGAGTGAGCCTCAAATTAGCAAAAAAAAAAAAATAAAAAATAAAAAAACAATGATATTCTCAGTCAAAATAATGGTCCTTCATTCACGCAGACTGACTTTTACTTTTGACTTTTGACTTTTCTATTTGTTGACGTAACGAAGCTTGGACAGCGTCCATTTTGGGAGGGAAACCTGAGGAAAACTCAGCAGTGTTTTATATACTGACAAATTTTTTGCAAGAAAGTGCGTCCTTGAGCCTGGTGGGGGGGGGGGGTTCATCCCTGACTGAATTTTATACATTTTTTGTATATCAATGTAATGTTTTTTGTATACGTTTGGATCTGACAAGAAATTTGAAGATTGTGATGTTTGTTATCCATCAGAACTCTGAATATAACTTGCAAAAGGCAATGTATGTTAGTAATATTTCAAAAAATTGGGAATATCGAAAAACAAAACCAAAACAATGGTCTTCTTCGGCAAATCTCCTGTCAGAAATAAAATTATGTTGGATAACGCTGTACTTGAACAAGTGTTTTACTTCAAATTCTTGGGTGTTGAGATCACATAATGTACAAGATCACATAATATAGAGATCACATAATATATGATATCACAATATATGCACTTGATAACGATGTAGATATGAAATTGAATCAATTTCTACCTATATGTGGTACAATAGAACGCATATTGAGAAGCCAGGACAAGGAGGGAGACAACTGAAATTTTATAAAGTGATGGCGATACCAACTTTATTATATGGGGTGGAAACTTGGGTGGCATGAAGAGAACATTGAGCAGAGTTCAAGCAGCATAGATTCGTTTCCTTCGAAGTGTGAAATGTTGCACAACGAAGAAGAAGAAGAAGAAGTATACATGAGTAATATAATCTTTTTCAATTGTATCTTCAAGAATAGTATCTTTAAGAATAACATAAAATAACCTCATTTCATATTTTCCAACATCCCAAATCATTCGCTACATCCTTCCTGTATCACATACACTATTTATCCATCTCACGTTTCCTCTATCATCTTTTTAATCTCCGTCTCCATTTTTGTATTTTGGAAGACAATATTTTCAATTGATGGTTGAGGTTAGAGGTGATGTGGTGGGGGGGTGGGTGGCCGAGGCAAGCGTGCCGAACGATGTTCTTGGTAAAATACCCCCTCCTTATGACGGCTCTCAAGATCTGGGTTTCTCTTCAATCAGCGGCCATGTGAAAAAAATAAACGTGTTTTTAGAATGAATCCCCGTCCTGAGAACAATAGTCTCACTTGCCAAAGGCTCTCAACACCGATCCCATAAACTGGTGAGGTACTCAGAAACCCACACCAGAATTTGATTTTTGTCGTACGGCACATTCACAATAATATAGTTATTTGTGCAACTAGTGCGCAAAGTGACAGTTTGCTGCGCCAAAAGAAACGTTTACTTTACCGAAAGAGATTGATTTGATAAAGAAGTTTGTTGAATTGATAGGTTGGTGGTCTACAAAGGTAGCCGAAGTGAGAACTGTAAATTTCCAAAATAACGCTGTAGTTGGAAATATGGTAAATTGAAATTGAATCCAATTCAATAATAAAATGCAGCTCAGTTTGAATATGCATTTGAAATCATAATCAATGCTATCGCTAGGAACAAGCAGAGATTTAAACTTCGGAATGTGTTCACTCTCCAAATAATAACCAGTATACTTAGATTCTAATACCTGTTTCACAGTTGGGAGAGATATTAGACCGCACAAGACAACAAACAAAATGGCAAATCCATGCGAACCGGGTCTCTGACAAATACTATAGGTTGTAAGATTGCAAAGTGCCAAACCAAAATAGTAAATGGTTCGAGTACCGAGTTTAATTTTGATGCTGTCTATGGATCCAATACACTTCGATGTGGTAGGTTGACAGCAGTCGATCTTATTTGTTTCGATAAGATATCTCGAAGTGAAACGAAGAGAAAAGCTGCGTTTACACCGAAGTTATTAACAAAATGTGAACATTTGATGAACATATGTGTTAGTCAAGTTCCATTCAATCTAATAGAATCCATAAGGATTAAGTTGTCAATAACTTCGGTGTAAACCAGCTTAAGCGATAGGCTATGCCAGAAATTCCAGAATAAGCAAGAAATCCATGGATACCAGAGTCAACCAATTCCAAATAAACTTGATTTGGAATTCTATTTTCAATTGCATCAAGCAAAATCAAAAATAACATGATCACTGCTAATTTGATAACTGTCAACGAGAAATATTAATTCCTAATGGATAAAGTCGAGGTCAACTCTCAAGCCCCGCCCAATATTCTACAAAATTCGCTGCAATTAGTCTACTATTCTACAGAGCTCTTCCAACACATCAATTAATTAGATTACTGATTAATTCAACTGATTAGACTCAATAATTTCCATGCCAAGCTGTGGCCCAATTTCTCTATTTATTCCCGATAGAGGGCAGATCATGAGATGCTCCTAGCAAATAGTAGGTCCGTGATACAAAAATTTGAGCTGAGTCTCATCTCTGAGATAACTTGAGAGGAAAAATTGATCATCCAAGTGGCAGCTATTGAAACAGAAATTTCCATCGTTTGTTGAAAACTAAAGAGAGGAAGAGAGAAAATTAACAGCTGTGGTTATAACAATTAGCAATATAATTTGAAAACATTTCATGATTCAATAAAAATATTCCCTGATGTCAAGATGAGTGCATAAGAGCAACTGGGTGACATCATAAGGCATCGCTAACTTTTGATTGCTTTTTAAAATACGCAGTTAAATTTATATTATTTTCAACAGAGTTGAATGTGTTGTGATAGCAAAGCAACTAATCATCACACTTACTTACAACGATTTTTGGGTAACTAAGTATTATAGAAATGTATTTGAATGTAATTTGAAACGGTCCTATATATAATAACATTTTCATCGAGGGAGAGCACCTTTTCGGATACAAAATTCTATGACAGTGACGAGACTATTAATTTATTATTCAAGTTATATTCAGCAAGCAATTTTGTTTGTATGATGGATCTCAAAAACGATTATAACGGTTTTGATAGAATTCAGGTTATAAATATTTTACAAAAATAATCTGATCATTTAATTTCCGTAGCGAAGCACGGGTACCCTGCTAGTAATAAATATATTTCTTTTGTTTATATTATTTGATGTGGTACAATGTCAATCCCAAATCACTACATATAATCCTATATAAGTAAAATAAATATAGCTTCATGACAGCTCATAAATAAATATTTGGGCCCATTCGGCATATAAATTATGATATGAAAAGATGAAAAATAATATCATATAGCTGTTGCAAACAATAATTACGCAAACTGCCTTGTCAATTGGCTAGTTATTGATACAAGTGAGCTTTGGTTTATTTGGGGTTATGTATCATTTCAATTCTAACCTCCAAATATTTGAGTTACCATTCAAAATAGTAAACATTATGGATACATGTGGTTTTTGTTAATAAATTTCTGAAAGATATACTATCACTGATTCACTAGTTGCAGCATTTATAGGTCAGATAACTGTCGTTTATCTGACTTAGATGAGATTGTGATTATTTCTCAGTAATGGAATTTGTTTTGTTCGCTTAATGGTCTATAAATATCCTCAAATCACAATTCAGGGGCTGTACAATCATTGGGTACATCACACTGGATATAATCTTTTCCGGAATGATAGATTGAATAAAGCTTGTGGTGGTGTAGCAATTTATGTGAAAGATGGTATCAAAACAAAAGTTTTAATCACATCTAAACAAAAGTATAGTTCCAGACCAGAGTTTATGCTACTTGAATGATCCTTATCTAGTACTGATGAATTACTCGTTGGTATCTGTTATCGCCCACCAAAAATAGGTCATTTTACAGATTTTGAAAATGCCTTGCTCTCTCTTATGCCTTGTTATAACCGTATACTAGTTATGGGGGATATGAACATGACAAATCGTAACTTTGACTACTTTCAACTGAATACAATTTTCCAATGCCTAAACATGACTATTTTACCTCTCGATCCAACTCATCATACTAATGAATCTGATACACTCATTGACCTTCTCATTGTTAGTGATCCAAACGAGGTTGTTCAAGCAGGCCAAATCCCAGTCCCAGCTATTTCTGGACATGATTTGATCCACTTCGTACTTTCCCATAAGATAGCTAAGCCAGGACAGAAAATTATCACATAAAGGGACTTCAAAAACTCTGATGAAGCCGCCCTCCTGACTGATGTGGCTCAGACTCCATGGCAGCAAATTGAAGCGTTACCCTCAGTTCATGACATGGTCAAGACTTTCGAGAATTGGACTTTGACTTTGTAAGACAAACATGCACCTTATGTGACAAGGAAGATTAATAGAAAACGACGAGTATCGTGAATGACTGAAGACATACTTAAGATGATGGGACGTAGAGACAAAGCACATAAAAAATTCAAAAAGACATTCGACTTGGACAGTTTGATAGAGTATAGGAGCCTTAGAAATAGAGTTAAACAGGAATTACGGAACTCTAAGAATTAGTACTTGGATTCGTTCAAGAAAAACAATGGACAAGACTCTAAATCACTTTGCCAGGGAATGAAAGAATTCGGGCTTGGCAAACAGAAATTGAATCCCCAAATTGACCCATCATTGAACAATATAAATGACCATTTCGTTTCACACTCTAACCAACGCGACGAAGTTGCCATTGCTAATCATGTCGATGATCTTGAAGGGCAGGTTACAAACTTAGATTTAACAATTACTGATCAATTTCATTCCCATCCAATCTCAGAAGAAGACACTTTCAAAGCAATTCAACATATTTATAGTAATGCCATGGGTGTAGACAACATTCCTATTAAATTTATCAAGAAGATGTTATTTGCTGTTTTACCAACCATTACATACATTTTCAACAAGTCACTTGAAG
>NC_052509.1:36850619-36852274 GCF_014356525.2 Nilaparvata lugens
GTGATCATTATGCTGAGGCATGGAAAATATTATTGAATCGCTACAATGACTCTTAGGCCAGTTTCACATGGCAGAGACCTCGCTCCTGGAATATCATATTACGGAAGATCATATTTCATATTTTGCAGCTCTCCTGTACTTTCACATGGGGATCTTACAAATAAGCCGACAGATCTAACAACTCCGCCGACGTTTGCTCAAAGTATATGACTCATCACTTTTTCTCAAAGTCTAACTTCCTTAAAAATATAGATAGAAGATTTCTGATTTCGGATTTGGATTCAGCGACCCCAAATTCTTTAAAGCGTAAGTCCCATTTTCAAAAATACCCGAAAACAAGGGAGTTATAGCTGTTTTTAATATAGATTTCCATTATCATATGATTATATAGTACGTACTAAGATAATAATACTCCTGCCTCACAAAGGGGCAGGCAAAGGTTTTAAGAAGTTTTTGAACACCTGAGAAGTTTATACATGAACATTTTTAATTTTTAAAAGTTCTAGTTTTCCAAAAAAATATTGAACTATGAAAAGATGAATCCAAATATGAAATCATAAATCATCTCCACTCATCACCCAATAAAATAGGAGGAAAAGGAATGTTGTACAGTAAAATTCACTGAATTTCAATTGTCATTCAACAATCCAATTTATCAGGTTCAAATCGTTGAATATCACTTTAAATTCCCAGCAATTATTGACTATTTCTTTTTACAATCAGAAAAATCTATTATGAACATACAGTATAAACATTGTGCTGATCTGAATCGATCTATGGTAATAATAGGAATTGAAAGAATAGAAAATGTCATGGCATTCCAAGTAGTGATGTCTGTGTATTAGAACTGCTGAGTTGATAATGCATACTGAAAAAAAGTCATGAATAGCTCAGATCACCTGGCCTGTGATGAACCTGTATAAACAATTCATAGAATTCTTAGAATTCATAGGAACGGTAAAAAAATCAATTTTACGAAAATCGATGTACATGTAACTGGATTTAGAAGATCAATACGATAATGTTCTCTATCACAATTTAATCATAGAATGTTTAAGTGAAAACGTTGGGCGCAAACCTTCTGCCATGAGGAGACAAATAAATTTATGAAAAGCTTGATAGCTTGAATAGTGATCTGATATTTGTTACACGTTTTTATTCTAAGACATAATATGTTTTAGACTAATTTTAATGTTTCTTCAATCGGCAGAAAACTTTGGTTTTTCAAAGTTATCTTACTCCCTTATTTTGGGGTATTTTCAGAAATCAAGATAAATAACCTACCAAATTTCCTACACGAATACAGTGTAAGTTGTATTATAATAGCTACAGTACTTACGTACTGTATAGTACAGTACCTGTTCGTTTTTACCGTATATTATATGATAATAGAAAGCTTTATTAAAAACAGCCATAACTTCCTTGTTTTCGGATATTTTCGAAAACGGGACTTACGCTTTAAAGAATTTGGGGTCGCTGAATCCAAATCCGAAATCAGAAATCTTCTATCTATATTTTTAAGGAAGTTAGACTTTGAGAAAAAGTGATGAGTCATATACTTTGAGCAAACGTCGGCATAGTTGTTAGATCTTGCCTCTGCTTGCCTCGAGGGGAAAAGACGTGACAAAACGAGGTTCCTGGATAGGAGTCACCAT
>NC_052509.1:36852374-36962374 GCF_014356525.2 Nilaparvata lugens
CCCAAATTGAACAAACGTCCCAGGAACTCTGGATGTAGCAGAATGGTTTTAGTGACTGTAGACTTTCAAAGGGGGGCATGTTAAACGTGAATCATCTAATCAATTAAAAACGTGCTGAATTACACTCTTTTTATGTTAGATCGTAACTTTGAGATTTGGAAATTGGGGATTAATAGATTAAAAATTATTTTTATTATGGTTGAGTAATAGATTTTCGGTTGTATCTTACATTGAAATGTGAGGCCATATTTTCTCTGTAAGGATCCAGCTGGGAATTTCGTTTTTTTTTAATTATATCCCATAATCTACTAAACTACTTAGAGTTGAAATAGTACATAAAATGTTTGAAAGTCCATTGTTAATGATATTTTCATCTTTAAGTTGTAGAGAATCAGTTGAAGTTTCAAGGACCCTAGCCTTGTCTAAATTTGTTTTGATATCACACATTTTGAATAGTCTTCCCATGTAGAATTCTGTGATGTGATACTTTAGGAATATTTCTCTTCCCAGCTTCATAATATAAAGACACAGAATGAATATATCGGGGATTATTAATATTTGATGATATTTGTTTGTTGTAAGAGTTTCTAGGAGTGTTCTGAATGTTCTAAGAGTTTTCTGAATCTTATGTTGATCTTTCTTTTAAAATATTTATTGTTATTTATGATTAACTTCTGAGAAATATCTATGGTTACTTTTAATTCTTCTCTCTGGAATTAGAGTCCTTTAAGCTTCTTATGATTCAATCTAAAACGTTTTCAATGTAAAGCAGATAGAGTAGGCTACTATCGAATTAGCTATATCAGAGATAACTTTCTATATTATTTTAGTGATTCTATTTTCGGTTTTCATGATGCAACTTGATTTTTGTTCTATTAACTGTTGAATTCAACTGTAAGAGGCAACAATATATTGATATCTTCTCTTCATTTTGTTGTCTCTTTTAGTAGGATAGAAAGGACAGACGGTGACCAAAATCAGCTGTTTTGTACCCCCCAGCGTTGCCCACCACCCCCCCCGCCCATTAGCTGAGTTGTGACGTCACGTGACAGCTGGTTAGTGACGTCATCAGCTGATCAGTGACATCACTTGACCTCGAAATTTCCTGCCACAAATTCCCTCCTTTTTCCTTTTCCAACCTCAAACTAGATTTTTCTCCCTCCCCTGGGTAACATAACCACAAATCTTTTCCCGCCATAAGCGGGTGAAGGTGCGCACGCTCAGTGTCACCCCAGTCCAAGTATTGATTTGATTTCAGACACAATTGTTGTGCATTTAATAGGCTATTGAAATTAAATATTAATGAGTAGTAGCAGCAATCAAACAACACCAACACTATTTATTTCCTCCTTACCCAGTAAGGAAGCATTTTCTGTGTCACCCCAGTCCAAGTATTGATTTGTTGTAAAGCGGGTTGCATGAACAAACCCCTGATTCTTACACATATTCTCTTGAGCAGTAAGTGGAGTAGGGAAAGAGAAGAGAGAGAGACAATAAAATAATATATATTGGTTTAACACACACACAAAGTACATTTATATATACAATAGTCATTACATAAATCAATTACATATTCATATTCAATTTCAACATTGATTTTTTGATGTAGCCATGCAAAGCATGGACAATCCGCAATAAACATCTATAGTTATGTCTATCAGCACCCAACAATGATGATGAAGACAAAGGCAAATTATTATTAACACTATTCCGCTGTGTTGTAGATGCAAGAGATTCTTGTATACATAGACGTATTTCCTCCAATAATGTAAGTAAATGATGTTCTTCACAATAGACTTGTGAAACTCAGCTACTACATTTCTTTAACACCTAAACCTTGATGGGTTTGGTGGACTAAAATCAGAAGCATACTCACACGAAATATCAATAACTCAAACATATATTTCTATTCCATTTTTATGCCTTTTGGTTGGGTCAACCACCCTTCAATTGTTGATGCAATAACTTTTTTAAAACTAGTGTAAGGTAATAATTGCTGTTGACCTATTAGACCACGCTCCCCCCACCACAGTCCATGTTTATATTGTAAACCATTATTATGATTGTTTGTACTTGTTGACAAGTAGGTATTTGGGTACGGTTTTTCAAAAAAATAATGACTAGTCACTACACTTTCGTGTCCACTAACTTCATCATTTGTAGACTCTAGAATTACAAGTTTTTTTGCAACTAGTTCTCCATTATTGTCTTTAAATCCTTGAATGTCTATTATATAGACACTACTACTACTACAATTATTATGAGGTCTTCTAGAAGCTAAATTAGATGTATCATGATGTGCAGGATCAATTGGAATTGCAGGTGATGATGGTGAAGAAGTTAAGGAAGAAGATGATGATGTGTCATTCATTAAATTTGTTGCAAATGAAATTTCCATTGTGCTATGTATAGTCACTTTCTTAATTAATTTGTCCAACATTATAATCTCTAGAGAACAAAAAACACTGTTATGAACCATATTATCACATCACTCTTTTGTTAGTATAAAACAAACACAACTAAATAATTTTTAAACATTACAACAATGAAAGTCATTGTATTAACATCAACATTGTTCACATTATTCACCCTAACACTACTACATAATGTTCTATCATGTGTAGCTAGACTAGCGGATCAATACTATACTGATGAATTTCTTCAATTACGAACCATTGGCAGACTTGATAAATCCAATAAGTTTTTCTTTCGTCAATGTATTTTGAAAAAGATTTATCTACACAACAATCATCATCATCAGTATCATCCATCAGTTGAAAATGATAATAAAGATGTTGCAGATTACAATGATGATGATGTCAACAATATAACTACTATCTTAAATACTCTCAACACTTGGTATATGGCTGTTGCTGGTGGATTCAAACTAGATTCATTTCTCTGTTCTCAAGTGAATTGTAAATATGACATGCGCACATGTCTACATGACTCATTATCATTTATAGAATTTCTTAAAGAAATTGTAAACAGTTCAATTGTAAGTTGTGTTTCATACTGTCAGGAAGAGGAGTTGTATAGCAATATCACAGAAGAAGAAGAAGTAGGAGAAGAAGAAGAAGAAGAAGAAGGAGAAGAGGTGTACACCATATCTCCATCACACTCTACATCACCCTCAATAGCTTGCAGTAGTACCCACCGGTTAACTTTGTTTTTCATCAGCTAACCATCATTATCTTACGAAAATGTGCTGTTTGGATAGAGAAAAAAAGTATAATTGTTTGAGTCAAAGTTTTTGTCAATACACAAGTGGTACAAGGTGGATTGTAGAAGTTGTGTTTGATTTCAACAATACACATATTAGAGAACCATTCGGTTCTGCAGAGAATTTCCTAGGCATAATGAGCAATACTCCCTTTCATGCCACCAGTATTCATTCTTTCAACAATGGACAAGGATTGGTTATCGATTTTCCCACAAGTAGAACATATTGTGAAATGGTAGAAGCCATTGACCCTGAACTACATGCTTGGGTTATTATAAATATTTACTCGATATAATCTTTTATAAATATAAAGGTAATACCTATTTGTAAACCATTTCATTTTTGTGTGTTGTTCAAGTGAAAACTGTGTGTTATAGGTATTATTGGGGAAAAGGAGTGGTGTTTTTCATAATGGAGAATGAGAAGAAGAAGAAGAGAAAAAAGATTGATAATGAAAAAACTGTAATAGCCAAGGAACTACACAAACCAGCTTTGAAAAACTATCCTACAAGACAGGTGACATTGAAGGGACTAAAAGATTTACTACGAGCCGACTTGGTTGAAATGATTCCATACTCACGTCACAACAAGACTACGAATACATTTTAACAATAATAAATTGTCTAAGCAAGTTTGCACATGCAGTACCAATTAAAAAGGAATCAGCCAATGAGATAGTTGATGCATTTATCCCTATACTCGATGGACATGGCAGCACACATAACCTTCAAACTGACAGTGGAAAAGAATTTATAAACTCAAAGTTTGCCAATCTAATGAAACGCTATAATATTAATCACTATACTAGCTATTCTGATAAGAAAGCTTCAATTATTGGAAGATTCAATAGATCATTGAAACAGTCAATGTGGACTATGTTTACCGAACGGGGATCTTATAAGTGGATAGACATAATCGATTGCTTAGTTTCCAAATACAATGAAAAGGTGCATAGAACAATTGGAATGTGGCCCATCGAAGTGAATGAAAAACATGAGCAGCTACTGTTGGACAAAATCACTGAAAATCGTCGTAAATTCCATCAAAAACTGTCAACAAAGGTGGGAGTGCAAAATTTCTATCCAGGACACTGGCAGAAAATCGAGCCCGGTGACAGAGTTCGTATGAGCAAGTTTAAAATGATATTTGACAAGGGCTACCTTCCAAACAGTTCTCTATTTCCAAATCATGTGAGATGCATTATATGTGGACCATCAGGCTGTGGTAAAACAAACATTCTATTCAACATATTATGCAATCCAAATGGAATTTGATTCTCAAATATTTACATATTCTCCAAAACAACATTTCAAGATAAATACAAATTTCTACGCGCCGTAATGAATGGTCTTGAACCAGATCTCAACTATACAGAGTGTGACACAAGTGATGAAATTCCACCACCCCACGAGCTGCCACCCAACTCTATAATTATATTTGATGATGTAATTTGTGAACAACAAGATGCTATACGACGTTACTTCACAACAGGAAGACACAGCAATGTGGATTGTTTTTATTTGGCACAAACCTACAGCCGTATACCAAAACAATTGATACGAGACAATGCCAATTTTCTCATCGTCTTCCAACAGGATCAGTTGAATACAAAACACTTGTTCAGAGATCATGTGCGCAGTGGTGATATGTCACTGGACGAATTTCAAACCATGTGTGATAATGTATGGTCATCATCCGCGCATGTGTTTCTAGTTATTGACTGTACATCTGACAAGGATAATGGATGCTACAGACAGGGATTCGATGCATTTTTAGTCAGTGCACAACCGAAATAACTTCAGTCTAGTGTCAGTTATTGCGATGGAGGGAGGTGAAGTTGTCCTTGGTGCTTGTAACAGCAACATAAGTAAGAAGACTAGGAAAAATATGGAAAAGAAGAAGAAGAAGAGAAAAAGAACAGGAAACTAAAGAAGAACAGTAAGAATGTAAACAAATTGACTACTACTACTGAGATAAGTATGCTGAAACGTTATATAAAACAAAAACATAAAGCACTTACACAAGATTCATCTTCGAGCGACGAACAAAACACTAAACGAATGCAACCGCTCTTGGAACCACTCAAGGATATCACAAATCTTATTCTCAACCGTAGTGATGGCGGAACAAACACTTCAACAGCATCAATACTTCAACATCAGCAATCACTATATCCTGAAACAAATTACTTTCATCAGCAACACTCTTCTACACCATTATCTCAATCAAACTTTGGAAAACGTAAACACAGCTTTTCATCTACTACTTCTCTTCTACCTTCAATTTTGGAGAAAAGTGACAGTGCGAAGGAGAGCGGAGACAACAACGAACAAGTGGGAAAGGAAGAGAATAGGTCTGTGACAGCTGCAGTATCTACAGTAAAGAGACGTTTGATGCAAGACAATGATGATATTAATAAAACTAGGGAGGAGGAGGAGGAGGATGGGGATGAAGAAGAGGAGGATGATGATGAAGAGGAAGATGGGGAGGAAACCATGTTACGTGAATAGAATTGACAGTACAAAAAGTAATTTTACATGTGTTGAAACAATTGTAAAGTCAAACAGTGTGTCATTTCACTTCTCATCATTTCTTCTGAAAGGTACATAATTATTAATAGTGAAATACTATGGTTCTTGTTCTCCTCAACGTCATCATCATCAACCTTATATTGTGGCTTGTATGCCACTAACACTCTATAGTGTGTTCATGTTTTATATATAAATCTTCCACTTATTATTGTTAATATTATATGTTACTGACACTCTTGTTTGTTATACAACTGTTTGTTATTCAGAAGAGAATCAAAGTTTTGTGTGTTTATCCCATAATGTGTTAATAAAAAAGCACAACTAACTCACACTGTCTCTCTCTCTCTCTTTCTTCTCTTTTCCTACCCCACCTACTTACACTAGATGACTATACTTACAGTATAATTAGTCAATTACAATTAGACTAAGCTAAGCTGCTGCCACCACCACCACCCCGCCCTCCCTTCATTCCTCCCAGCTTGTTAGCAAAAAGGAGAAAATCAATAGCTCATAGTGTCACAAAACAGCTGACTTTGGTCACTGTCTGTCCTTTCTATCCTACTTCTTTTGTCATTTCTGGATTCCCGTTCTCTAGCACCAAGTATATTTATCAAGCATCCCTTTTATTAAGTTAGTTATATTGTGTGTGCCTCTGAATTCTAAATTTCAAATTAACCTTCTAAATTCATAGCATGGCACAATTCACTCCGCAAATCTGCGCTATTTGCTCTTTTCATAGACTTTTCATGTCGATTTTAACTTAGTTAATTTACAAAATTGATGAACATCCTTACTGCTAATGGATGCTTGATTTCAGAAATGAGTATTGAAGTTTGGAGCAGCATATTTCAAATGCTGAAGGTAAATTAATTGAAGTAGTTTTGATGGTGGATTCTATATTATTTTAGTAGCCATCAGGCTCACTTCACTCACCATATCCGTTTAGCCAGACATTTATAGTCTGGACCTCCGACTGGATCGTCCTAACATATGATAAAAATATTACATAACATTTCAAATTTGGTAGGTGTGATCAGTTGGCCCTTTAGAGGCGCAATAAGAACGGATTTGGAAAAATTTCCAAAGATACACCACAAAACCGGAATTTTTTAGCGTTTTCTCAGCTTCATCTAGAACACATAAACAGGGAATGTCCAAATTTACTACAGGAATATAATATTCCCAGGAATAGATCTGATTGGAGTTGCAGTACCCAATCAATTTTTCCGCGATAAAACAGGACCTCCTAAATAGGTATTTAGGAGGTACTGGATAAATTGGTATTTAGGAGGTCCTGGATAAATGCATTTCAATCTTCAACTTGGTGCCAACCTAACAAAGTCAACTCAACTTAATGCCAACCTGACAAATTTTTTAATTTGGTTACCAGAACAATACTGTTTTAAAGAGGTACTCTCTCTATATTATAGTTCTATATTAACATATGGTATGGACATTTCAATATTATAATTGAATAAGAATATGAATAATAAGATATTGGAAAAAGAAGAATATATACATGCTAAAAGACGAACTTTAAACCCTTAAAAACCACCCTTAGAGTTGAAATATTGCCAAATGATTTCTTAGTGCGCTTCTAAAGGGCCAACTGAACATACCTACCAATTTGAACGTTTTTGGTCGGTAGATTTTTAGTTCTGCGAGTGAATGAGTGAATCAGTCAGTCAGTCAGTCAGTCAGTCAGTGAGTGAGTGCCATTTCGCTTTTATATATATGCCAATATTCAAGTTCATCAGTAAAGTCTCTGTGCTAAATATGTATTTATCATCCATTTGCTACTAAATTTTTCATCCCAATATTGACCTAGAATTAATGTTCATTCAAAACTACCTCATGTCTAATTTTGATAACTGGAAGAATGCAATCTATGCAAGCATTCATATAAACATATCTTATCAATTAAAGAAAATTCTATCAAACCTGTTAACAAGTCAGTTAGTGATACAAAAGTTCATCAGGACAGATGGTCAACCATTATAAGCTCATCAAATATTCAGAATCGATAACTCTGAGAAATCTGAATAGGTGAAAAAGCCTGGTATGACTAATTCCCCATCTATCTGGCACTGAGATCTGATGAGTGCTAGGAGATTACTGGGAGACTCCTACAGTGGGAGATAGGCAACAATTGTGGGAGTCGAGTGAGTCTTCCCAGGAAGTATAAGTTTTTGTTGTGAGTGTGTGTGAGCTAGATTATAGTTCTATATTAAATGGTATGGACATTTCAATAATTTTAAGAAATTTGAATAAGAAGAATATACATGCTGAAAGACTAAATTTAAACCCTTAAAAACCACCCTTAGAGTGAAAATATTGCCAGAAGATTTTTTAGTGCGCCTCTAAAGGGCCAACTGAACATACCTACCAGATTTGAACGTTTTTGGTCTGGTAGATTTCTAGTTCTATGAGTGAGTGAGTCAGTGAGTGAGTGAGTGAGTGCCATTTCGCTTTTATTGACCAAGGGAAGTGAGGTCTAAGATTCAAGTCAACGGTTTGGCATTACTCTTAATGTTTATATGTTCAAATGTTTATATGTTCATATGTTATATGTTTATATGTTTATATGTTTATATGTTTTATGTTTATATGTTTATATGTTTATATGTTTATATGTTTATATGTTTAATGTTTATATGTTTATAGTTTATATGTTTATATGTTTATATGTTTATATGTTTATATGTTTATATGTTTATATGTTTATATGTTTTATGTTTATATGTTTATATGTTTATATGTTTATATGTTTATATGTTATATGTTTATATGTTTATAGTTTATATGTTTATATTGTTTATATGTTTATATGTTATATGTTATATGTTTATATGGTTATATGTTTATATGTTTATATGTTATATGTTTATATGTTTATATTGTTTATATGTTTATATGTTATATGTTTATATGTTTATATGTTTATATGTTTATATGTTTATATGTTTATATGTTATATGTTTATATGTTTTATGTTTATATGTTTATATGTTTATATGTTCATATGTTTTATATGTTTTATGTTTATATGTTTATTGGGGATGGGTATCGAAAGACAAAACATCAATGTTTTGCACATTGATGTTTTTTTCATCCTAACATCGATAAGTGAAAAACATCAAACAGAAAACATTGATGTTTTTGAACATCAATGTTTTCAAACATCATTTATCGCCCTACGTTTTTATGGATGATACTATTAGTCCAGTCAATATAGACATAAAAAAGGGGGTGTTCTTGCAATTTATATTGTAGTTCTGATTTTTTAATATATTATTTGGGTACATAAGAGAAGTCCAGAACCAATTTCTTCATGCAAGATTTTCTTGTGCTAGATACAAGATAGCCCAAAAACCTTGTATTTTCGGCTCATTTTCCAGTTTTCAGCTATTTCTGCCAAATCTCTCCCAGATTATATAATTCTGAAAAAAATGAGATCACTCGAAACTCTCTATCTCCAAAGAGTACTTTGTTATAATTTTTCAAAAATGAGTAAAATTTGAAGAAAAAATCAATTTTGATGAATTTGAGTTTTTAATCAACAATATCTTCCGATTTTTACAATTATTTAGATGTATATTTCAAGATCCCTCTAGGCGTATTTTTGTGCTATACAATCTGAGATCAGGTAGAGTGCTCTATGTCATATAGATTTCCAGGTACACCTGACAACAATGTTCATGTTCAATGATCACCTAATTTTCAGCTTCAACCATCATCACCATCTACTTTGTCCTCACATTGATATTCCGCACAATGACATAAGTTCATGGGTAAGAATCACCCGTTAGATGCACTTAATTTCAGTATTTCCTAGTAGAGGCACGCTTAAGGAAAACTCAAGGATCAAAATTTCAAACACTTTTACTTTTAATAATTTTATTTACTTTTGACTCAATGCTCAGATTTCATCGTACTACACTTCATTCTTCTCGGCTCGCCAAGGCAGTTCAAAATCATGCATAAACAGTCAAATTCGGTCAGAAAATAGATAATTTATTGTTGAGTGTAGGTACTTATTCATTATTAATACATAAAAAATGGCCAATTTCTATATTCAAAGCTATGTCTCTCGGTAACCCCTTATTATAAAAATTATTACATGATCTTGAAATGTACAATAGAATTTTCTATCTCATCTGCTGTGAACAAGTCATGAAAAAATATGTTCGTAAAGTGAGATTTGATTGTTGAAAAAAATCCGGAAATTGTAGATATTTTTCTCATATTAACGGTTTTGGCAGTTCTATGATAGCGAAAAGTGATTCAAGATGGATTTTAGGCAACTGAGCTCGTAGAGGATGTATTTATCTACAATTTGTAATCAATCATGAGTTTCTATGATGTATCAGACTCGTTTTAGAAACTCTTGATCAACAGTAAAATTACGAAAAAAATGTAAAAACTGAAATCGCCATTTTCAAAATCTTAACTTCCAAATTGTTTTGGAATATAAAGTATTATTTTATTGGAGTGGGTAGAGGGGGACAATTTTCATATTTTCACTAGATTTGGAAATTTTATCAGAAGTATTTCACAAGACATGCAACTTTGAATATAGAAATTGGTCATTTTCTGTGTATTGGAATATGGGCTTAAGTACACTCAACAATGAATTTTCCATTTTTCGACCGAATTTGACTTATTATGCATGATTTTGAACCGCCGTGACAAACCGAGAAGGATGAAGTGTAGTACGATGAAATCTGAGCATTGTGTCAAAAGTTATGTGATCCTTGAGGTGTCCTTAAGCGCGCCTTGACACTAGGAAATACTGAAATGAAGTGTATCTTACGGGTGATTCTCATAGAACATAATCTCAAAGAACTTATGTCGTTGTGCGAAATATCAATGTGAGGACAATGTATTTGGTGATGATGCTTGAAGCTGAAAATTAGGTGTTTTTCACAATACAAGGAGCATTGTTGTCAGGTGTACCTGGAATATGAGATAGATCGCTATACCTGATCTCAGATTGTAGAGCTCAAAAAGAGCTTCTAAAGTGACTACAATTTTATCTGGAGCTATTGTTCCAATATTTCAACAGTTACTAACTGGAATTACAGCAATTTTGGTATTCAAGTAACAGTCTTCTGAATAATTGAAGTCAGGTTGTGACTGGAAAGATACATCAACTCTTGTTCACAAGATTTGTCATCTTCATGGTTTAGTCTGAAACCTCTCGGGATATCCTTGAGGATCTTGAAATTTCACCCCAAGCTAATTTTAGCAATCATTGATACTCATATCGTATTCATTCAATACCTGATACATTTCTTAGGAAATGAAAATGGATTACGTTTTTTCCTACAGTTACCTTGAAAAGTGGCCATTGCTGCACTGATTACAGAACGCAAAGAATCACTTTCCCGTTCTAGTGTGGGAAAATTTTTTTCTGCACTCCAGATTTGCAACATGGCAACGCAAAATACTTAGTAGGTTATATGGAGCAACAGTGCAGCAAAATCAAAATGAAGTTGGTAACAGTGACTGGGCTGCTATAGTGAGCAGAGGTGCAACGAAGCACAACGAGCACCTTATTGATTATATATTATAACCAAGGACAACATTTTTATTCAATTTGACAATGAATTAAGGTTTCTATCAATAATAAAATTACATGGAAAAACATTTGATGGATTTCAGGCAATTTCACCCATAATTACCCACTTTTCATATTCAATGGTAACTGTAGGAAAAATTTAATGTGCAATACGTGCGCAAAGTTCCTCTGCTGCACTCAACAAACCGTTCCGCGTTTAAACGTTTCTTTCGGTGCAGCAAACTGTCACTTTGCGCACTAGTTGCACAAATAACTATTTTATATGGATATCTGCACTCCTTACAATACGAGGACCTCTTTTCCATAGCTAGATTAATTAGTGTTAAACACATGTTGAGGAAATAATTGTAGTATGAAAAAACTCTTTCTTCCTAAGAAACGAAGAATCCGACCTCTTATTCAATTCTTAATAACTAACTATCTAACCTTGACACGGGCCACAGAAGTAATGTAAATCTTCAAGAGTATCCAACAGTCTCACATAAAAATACAGAGAGCCTGATTGAAAAATAAAAATAACAATCTGCAGGAAATCAAAACTTATGCGAGATCTTTCACAAGAGTGATCTATATTCACAAAAAACACTGAACAGAATACTGGTTAGCAGGTATACTTGGTTGACAGGCCTGATCTGCCTGTGTTGGTTGTTAGAAAAATCGTCTATTAGTTTTTTGAAGTTTAAGTAGTCTTTCATGACTAAAGTGTTTCAAGTTGAGTTATTACGTAAAGGTGTGAATCTGGCGAGTCACTGAGTGTATAGTCTTCAAAAATTGACATCTATATATTGTTTTGATGATATTGTCAAGTTAAAGGTAAAACCTCAATATCAACTGTGCAAGTGTCCAATTGTTGGAGAATCTTTTTCGCGCGGAAATGAGCCAGCTGTTCTAGCGCTGTTTTTCATGTTGTGCTATTAATTTGTTTGATGATAAGTCAAAGGTGAAGGTATCGCCTTATCTTATTCACCTGTCAATTCCAAGTGGAACGGCTGATAACGTAACTAATGGCATTGTTTATTTCTTCTATCTCATGATATAGTTAAAGAATGTACAGTATAATTTCTATTATGAACAGTAAAATATAAATATCTCAAGCTACTGGATTCTTCCCTGTAGTACGGAGACTGGGAAATTCAGTATGATTAAAACAACGACGAGCAAGGGCAACCCGGCTCTTTACCTAGCTCCGCAGTGCAGGCTGGATGCTTGTCTGACTCGGACTAGGCGCTGAGACAGCAAATAATAGCAGCGTTGGTGGGAATGCGAGCGGCCGCAGTAACGTCTTCCACCAAGCAATGTTCGGCGTAGTTCCGCCTAGTGGACAGACGAAAGATCAAACCAGTCTGTTATTTGATCCCTCCAGCCAGGCTCAGCCAAGCAGCCGAGACAATAGAACAATGGAGTGACGGTCTTATTCGCGTTCATCAGCAGTTTTCTTTCTCATGATTATTTCTATTTTTGTGCTACCTATAATCAGTAATAACTCCAGTCACCAGTAAAAAGTTTCCAGAAACGTGGTGTACTTCCATATTAATGACTTTTCATGATGATTTTCAATTATTTAAATACATTGTTAACATTCTGAGCCTTCAGGCTAAACTTGGGGTCGCTGAGAACGAATCTGCAATCAGAATTTCTCTATCACGAAAAATAACGAAAAAAACCCAGCTGTTGATCTTCCGGCAACCGTTAACAGTCATCCTGCAATGCGGCCGAAATACCTCCAAGTCAGACACCCATCTCAAATGACAACAACGCCAAGCTGTGAGAAACCATCCTGCACTGCGGCGCTAGGTTATTAGTTGACTCGTTCAAATACCGAAAAGCGGGACCTGTATCCTTGGGTGAAATTGTTTGGAGATGCTTAGCTAGAAATTACAATGCAAGTGTTAGGACGGACGCTGAAATTGTTATTCTTAAGAGTAGAATGGGAACACATAATCATGAGAAAATGGTCATGGATACGCCTCCTTCTGCATCTAGATTACATAGCGTAAGAACACTAAATTCGTCAATCACAAGTAAACTCCTTCAAGTTCAATGAACAGTCTACCGGAAAATTTGACTCCACATTCGGATATATCAGCAAAATCAGATGGCGAGCTTCCTGAGTCGTTGCTGGAGGAGGAGACTGCATTGGATGACAGCCTGAGAGTGATAAAATCGGCGGCTACTGAACTAAAGGTGAAGGACTCTTCTTTGGAGTGCTGTCCACATCTAAGGCAGGAGATTCATAAACTTCGGGAGGTTCTCGACAAACGTTTAATAGAGTGGGAGGCAGCTGTGGATCGTGCTGCTGACATGGAGAGTAGCCTAAATAATTTTAGAGTGAAATGTAGGTGTGGAGAATCTCAGGTTGACGTTTCTTGCAATACTGAAAGTACTGATTTAGGTAGTATAGAATCATCTGTACAATTTTCTGTTGATGAAAATGCTTTTTCCCCAAAGAGATTGAACATCAGAAGTTAGAAATTAAAGGTTTGAATGATCAAATAAAGAGAATGTTAATTTCAATTGGAACATTGGAAGAATATAATCTTTCTCTTCAAAACATGATATCTCAAAATGCTTCAAGACTAAATCGCTTGGGTCCCAAGATCAAACCAATATCAAATAGATCGTATGCCTCAGTAACTGGTAAAAATAGAACATTTCGAAGAAATATTGTGAATAATTCACGGGGTAGTGTCTATTTGTGGGCTGATAGTCAGGGGAGAGAAATGAGAGATCTGATTTGGGAGAGACTTCCGGTGGGCTACAGATGTGAGGCATATGTTGCACCAGGAGCAACATTTGAAATAATTTCGAATGAAATGCTTTCTTGTAGTAGACGTCATAATCTGGGTGTAAACGATTGGGTAATAGTTATGGCGGGCACTAATAGTGTGTCTAACAGGTTCAAAAATAGCTTTATTAAAAGTTACATTTGTAAGTTGAGTAATTTAGTAAACTTATACTTTTTTCAAGTTACACTTTATACTTTGTTATACTTTGATTCAAGTTAGGTTCATTTATATTATTTGAGCCACCCAGTACAATTAGATAGTCATTTTCATCAAAGTCTTTAGTTTGTTCCCTAGCTGACTCTACAACTGCATTAATTGATGCACTTGGCTTGAAAAAACATTGGACATCAAATTTATTTTTCAATCTTTTATCAAGGAGATCACTGCAATCACGTCCATGACTGGACGTCAGTAGCAGAACTCTCCCTTTCCTATCTTTATTTCCCTCAGCTATATTTTTGGTTGCTGTCTTCAAAACCTCACTGTACGTTTTATTTCGACCATTTTCAGAGCATTTCCCATCATTTAGGTTAGATTCTATTTTTTTGCATTTGGACGGAGGTTCTATCATACATTTAGTATTATCAAATTTAGATTTTAGTTTCTTTATTTCCTCCGACATTAGACTACATTGATTTTTTAGATTTAGTATTTCTTTTTATGGTCCTCATCTTGTAATTTTATAATCAGTTCCAAAGATTTAATTTCTTCTACCATCCCTAACCTTTCTTCCTCAGACGTTTTTAGAGTTACTTCTAATTGGTTTTTTAATTAGTGTGGCTACTTTGTAGTTGAGCAACTTTTTCGGCTAAAGTAGTTGAGGAACTGGGGTTTTTGGTTTTGGCATTTTTGAATTTTGGTTTTGGGAACGCGTAAGTACTCCCGCTATGTGTACATTTCTATTAATAACCTTCGGTGTTCTACTTGAGCTCATCTCCCTATCTAAGAAATTATATTACTTGCAATAATAATAATTGATTTATAAATGATAGGATTTCAATTTGGTTATAATTTTAGTCAAGTAAACTATCTATGTTTATTTTTGAATCTCGAAAACCTAACCTCAAAATAACCTCTAAACGATGTTTGGCTTATAAAATAGAATTAAGAATTAAAATCTAAAACAAAATGATAAAATGTGATCAAGAAACAATTGATAATGAAATTAATACAAAATTTGTACTTATCCGTGACTATTTATAACACAAAATCTTCCAAAACCCAGGAGCGAAATTATGTATGACTTTCATTCACAACCTCAAGATCATACCTGTTGATACGTTGGTAGTTGAAAAAATACTTGACAGATTACCATCTCGTGAAGTTGATGTGTCTAAGTTGTCCTACTTGAAATCATTGAAATTGGCAGATGATAAATCTTTCATCCCTGGAAAATTGGATGGTATTTTGGGTGCCGAATTCTTTCCCATTCTTATCAATAATTACCAATCTCATCAAGAGGTAGGTTCAGTCAAATTAGTTGACAGTAAACTGGGTTTTATTGTTATGGGTCGAGCCCAAGTTTTGAACTCGTCACAAAATAAACAATTCAATAATTGTTTGCTCGTCTCTATTCCACCATTGAATGACCTAGTACAGAGGTTTTGGGAGGTTGAAGATTGTCCTAAATCAGGGAATGATCTTACACCTGCCGAGTTGGATTGTGAAAATAATTTTCGCTCGTCTGTTCGTCGTTTGGAATCAGGTCGATTCGTGGTATCCTTGCCATTTGAAAAATCAGCTGATTGTTTGGGTGATTCATATCCTATGGCTAAACGATGATTGACAAATTTGGAAAATCATCTCGCTTGCTCCGAAGATATTAAGATCACATACCACGAAATAATGTTGGATTATTTGCACCAAGGGCACATGACCTTGATTGAGGATCAGGAAAATAAACAGGGGTATTATATTCCTCACCACGCAATCGTGATGGCTCGTAGTACTACTACACCTGTAAGAATCGTTTATGATGCAAGCGCTAAAACTATGACTGGTTTGTCATTGAATTCGATTCTCCATGCTGGTCAGAAGTTACAGACAAACATTTTCGTGTTGCTATTGAATTTTCGTCTTTTTGCAATTGGAGTGACAGGTGATTTGAAACAGATGTATCGTCAAATATTTGTGAGTGAATCTTGCCGTGAATTTCAGCGGGTGTTATGGAGATTTTCGGTAGATGATCCTGTTGAAACCTATGAAATGAATTGTGTCATATTTGGTATCACTTCCTCTCCGTACTTGGCTTTGAGAACTATCCATGAGTTGGTTGAGAGGGAAGGCGATAATTTTCCGGATGCTAAAGCTCGCATCCCTACAGATATGATCATGGACGATTTGTTAACATCTGTCCCTTCTGTAAGTGATGCGAAAAAATTGTGTAGTCAGGCGAAAGAACTGTTTAAAGCTGGTGGATTTGAATTGACTAAGTTTGTGTCAAATTCGGAGGAGCTGATGACAAGTCTCAATGATAGTGAAAGGTCCTTTTTGTCCAAAGAATTCAATATCGAAAATTCTTTAGCAATATTAGGTCTAGAGTGTCAACCATTTTCCGATTCGTTCCGTTTTTTCGTCTCACAAGGTCACTCTATTGCCACAAAACAGAATATATTATCCGCTGTGGCGCGAATCTATGATCCTCTAGGACTAGTGGCTCCTCTCACATTGTTTTTGAAATGTCTTATAAAAGATGATCTGAACAAAGCTCAGGCTAGAGCTACTAGAGGACTGTAATTTACTATTTAAATAATCAAATACAAACAAGGAGCAAAATTTAATCTTCAATTTGAGCCAGGTAATTGGTACAGTTAAACTCTGCATTAATGAACAATAAAAAAGAGCAAAAACTCACCAGATTTAATCCAATTTTGTCTACTTGCCCTTCGAAGCCTTTATTAGGTGTTTTGGTCAGATTCAGGTGGGAAGAAATCTGGGAAAAAGACAGGTTTGCTTCCGGGCAGCCTTTTCACGTTCAAATTGCAGGCTCTGTACTGTGTTTGAACAGAGCTCAAACTGATTCTTTATAAATTCAAATCCGATTCAAATTAATTCAATTTAACACTATTTACGCTGTTATACTCAATTCGCACACACTATACTCAAACAATTATCTACAAGAAATTTCCGATTGAAATTACATGACAAAAATACAAATTCGTCCTTGCAACAAGACGACGGGGTGACAAGACAAGACAAACTGAACGACTGAACAAGAATGACTGGCTTTTTTCTCAAGCCAAAACAGCTGGACAGTCGGCACTGGTACCAACAAACCTGCTATTGGCAGAACTGTAGTCTGGGATTTGGCGCTACAATTCGAATGCTCTGGCCGGACCATACCCCCTCTGAAAAACTTTTTTTCAGCCAAGTTACAAAACTGAAAAAACCAAGGAAAGGAAAAATCCAGACATGCCAAAAGGAACAAAACACCAACACCAAAAAACAACACAAAAGAAAAAATGCAACAATCACCACAACTATTGAGTTGGGAGTGGATATAATTTCATTATTACTAGGTCGAACACGGAAACAACAATTACACTTGAAGACACAAATACGAATAGTAGAGTGAGCAGACAGTATCCAGAATATCTGTCTGATCAATGACAACAATAACGAAGGTCCAGCATGACAGTTCTTCTTGTGATGATAATCAATCAAAATCCATACAAAAGCGTCGGATTTTGGTAAGATCATCTGATGACAAGTCTCAAATTCCAGTCCAGCATGAGACAAACGACAGCCAACGCGAATCACACCTCTATCAATGAATGGAGACAGGTGACGTAGGCGCATAGAACAATCCTCTCCCTTCTCTAATTGCACAAATTCAGATGAAAAATGTATCTTCTGTACCACTTTACATAGATACCTCTCAGCAACATCGAAATCTGATTCTTCTGATTGGGGTAAGATTCGTAAGAATTTGAGAACAAGAATTACAATTCTCAAAAGACGACCATAATCCGAACAACGACCAATCAATGAATATACTGCATTGCTGTTACAATTAGGAGATTTTGTGACTGTCAACACTGATGGTTTTTCCGCCTCCAGTGGATCCACGATCTCTTCCATTTGAGTTCGGATGGGCCAATTGCATTCGTTCTCTGCCATCCATGATGGACCTGAGAGCCACAACGGAAAGTTCACAAGCTCAACTGGTGATAAACCTCTAGACAAACAGTCAGCGGGATTTTCAATTCCGGCAACATGCATCCACTCCTGTATACAAGGATCCTGTATTTTTGCGACGCGATTACCAACAAAAGTTTGCCATTTCGCGGATGGAGCATTAATCCAACACAAGGTGACTGTAGAATCAGAGAGTGCGACAATACGAGACACATGACAACGTTCACTAATAATAGTGACTACTGAATTCATGAGTTCTGCCAACAAGAGTGCCGCACACAACTCCAAACGAGGTATTGAAACAACTTTAGATGGTGCTACCTTGGACTTGGAACACAATAATACAACTCTTGGCTCCTCGCTCTCCTTCTGCGACTTCACATAGATAACTGCACCATAACCAGACAATGATGCGTCACAAAAACCAATCAAACTGATGTGAGAATCCTGAAACAAACCAACATGACGTGGAACAGCAAATTTCAACAATAGAGGCAACTCTTTTTGACAATTCTCCCAAAGAGTGCAGATAGACTCAGGCGGCTTCTCGTCCCAATCCACTCCTAATTTCCACAGTTTCTGGACAAGACATTTGAGAAATAATGTAAACGGTGACAAGAGACCAAGTGGATCATAGATACGAGCCATCACTGACAGAATAGAACGCTTAGTAGCGACGACCTCACCACTCTTGACTGAAAACTGAAACAGATCAGTACTAGGTTGCCAATTCAATCCCAAGATAGCCAAGGAGTTGTCTGCTTCGAAATCCTTGTACGAAAACGATTTCTCTTCCTCCGAGAATTTCTCCAACATTGATGGTGAATTTGAAGTCCACTTTGTGAGCTAGAAACCTCCTCCCTCAAACAGCTGCTTGGATTGACGATACAGCTCCGCGGCCTCTGACTCTGTGGCGACAGATGTGACTAAGTCGTCCATGAACATGTCTCTTGGTATTCTCGCCTTGGCTGCTGGAAAACGATTTCCATCCTCCTCTACAAGCTGGTGGACGGTGCGAAGCGCCAAATATGGAGAGCTTGAAACACCAAAAACAACACAATTGAGCTGATAAATTTCGATCGGATCCTCCGGCGAAAATCTCCACAATACACGCTGATAATGACGGCAGGAATCCTCCACTAATATCTGTCGATACATTTGTTTAATGTCGGCAGTTAGTGCGATTGGGAACAAACGAAAATTAACTAACAAAACAAAAATGTCAGTCTGCAATTTGGGACCGGCATGAAGAACCTGGTTCAATGACAAACCCCGATGATGTTCTGGAACCAGCATCAAATACAATTTGGATGGGCGTGGTAGTGCTGCTTGCTTTCACGATGGCGTGATGCGGTATGTAGTAACCACCTCGGTCTGTCTGATCTGCTACAAACGACATGTGACCCTGACGTAGGTAATCGATCAATATTTCATGATATGAAATACGAGTATTGCTGTCAAGCTCTAGTCGTCTCTCCAAAGTCAGCAGTCTGCGTTCGGCGACAGCATACGAATCTCCCAAGCTGCTGGGCGGCTCCACAAATGACAAGGCAACAACAAAACGACCAGAATTCACACGATGTACAGACTTCCGAAAATTTACCTCACACTCCAACTCTTCCGGTTTCAGTTGACAGCTTGGTGCAGGGCACGATTCCAACTCCCAAAAACGTTCCACAAAACTATCCAACGATGGACTACTAACAAATGGACTACAGATGGCTGTAAAACAATTCGACACATTCATTGTTGAAGTGAGAATCGGCGCTCTCCCCATCAGAATGTGACCAAAGACACTATTAACAGTCATCAATTCGTGCGATTCACCTATACTAGGACTCCCACGCAGCAAGTGAGGAACTAACTCCGCACCAATGATGCCATCTATTCTACTAGGAAGGTAGAATTTTTTGTCAGCCAGTGTGAGATTTTCAAGATGATGAAGTTTGGATCTGTCGATTTCACAAGAAGGCAACTTGTTGATGATTTTATCTACCACTGTGGCATCCATCGAAAACTTGACGGTAGGATCCAACTTCGACTGAATCGACACACAAGTACGACCTCGAACTTCACTAGTACCACCACCGAATCCACGAACAACGGTTTTCATGGGCTGGAATGGTAGTCTCAAACGCCGACACAATTTGGCTGTAACAAAATGACACTGACTCCCGGTGTCAATCAAGAAACGAACATCACAAAGCTGATCATTACAATCTCGAATATGTGCAGTGACGGTCGACAACACAACGGTCGAATTTTCTAAATTGTTGGATGTAGAACAACAACTAATAGGTGATGTGCCACCTGCCTTGGAGTTCGACGAGGACGCAACACCTTCATTGGAACTTGATCTGGAAAAGTGCAATAAAGAATGATGAGATTCTCGACATTGAGCACACTGAGTTTTACTACGACAATCTCTACTCAAATGATCCACATCAAGACAACGAAAACAACGAAACTTTCCTTTAATCAAACAATAACGATCCCAAAGAGTCATTTTCAAGAAACTTACACAATCTACTAACTGATGACCCGGTTTTGAGCACTTCAGACAATTGGGCTTTTTACTAGATGCATCGTTAGATGAATCATTAGATTGAACCACAAACACCTTTGATTTATTATCCTTTTTGTGCCTCATATTAAACGATTCAGTCTGTTTCTCATCAGAAGGAAGAGTCTTAATTTGCTTTTCAATGAATTTGACATAATCGGTATAAGTTGGCATAGCCTTGTCGCGTACGGCCGATTCAAAATTTCTACGAGAACTTGGATCCAGCAATCTCAAGCCATGATAGAGGAATATCGAGTCTGACAAATCAGTGTGTCGCAATCTCAAAACCCATCCAAAATCGCAATACAACCTGCCTTTGATTCTGATTTTATTGGACGAGATTCAAAAATTTGTTTGAAATAGGCATCGACTTGCGCCCGTGGATCGTTATAGCGGGTCAATAATGCCTGCCAAATTATTTGATAATTATTAGCCAATGGTGGCAAATGACGACAAATATTTGCTGCTTGTCCAGTAAGTCTACTTACAAGATATTGGACCTTCTGCTGATCGTTCAAACTCTTGTTGTCATGTACCAATGCCTTAAATAGTTCATAAAACACTGACCATTGAGTCTGGTTCCCATCAAATTTCGGAAGGTCGATTTTGGGCAGTACTGACTCGGATATGACCGGCTGTGCACTAGCTGCTGAAGCTGCTGAAGATTGAGCAATAGCATCAGTCGCCTCTCTCTGTTTGTTAGCCGCTACTTCAATATACTGAAACAGATCTAGATGTGAGTCGTTGAATGCTACAACATGGTCTTTATTCAACTCAAGTTCCAACTCATTAACCACTAATTCTGTCTTTTCATAATCCGAAATGGTCTGAGACACCCGAGGATACAACACTAAAAATTGCTCAGCAACTTTTGGATCAGAGACATTTTTAGACAGTTCATAAATTCTTTGCAATCTGGCATACAATTGTTCCAGTTTGGCGCGATGCACCCTGATTTGTTTCTGTAATTTTTCCTCCATCTTGAACTCATACACAAAACAATTCAGCCCCGACAATACAAAACAACAGACAATAAAACAAGAATGAGTTCAAAACTAAATGGAAGGAAGAATCACGACTAGTAAGTTATCAAAGTTAAACTTTGATTATCAATTCACAAGATAAGTTACTGCTGAAGACAAAACTATATGATTAGATAATGTTCTTCCAACAACTCACAAACAAACGATAACTTGTTGAATTGAACAAACAAATTCATGCTGTGATTAACCTTCACTAACATGTATAACAAAATGGACAATACAAAATTCTAACAAACAAATTCAGGATTTTAGTTTCAGGAAAATTACAATTTTAACTGAAATAAATTTAATTTCAGACAAATACAAATTGACAAGAAACCTTGCTCTTAGAACAAGGCTACAACAAACTAAGTTGAGCATGGATCAGACCATTCTCAACATGCCAACACTGGACAAATACGAAATTGCTTAAATCCAATGTGTGTGAATTAATCAATAAATTACAAATTGAAATTCATCACGGTTCAGAGGATCAAAAATGTTCTGAACAAAGCTCAGGCTAGAGCTACTAGAGGACTGTAATTTACTATTTAAATAATCAAATACAAACAAGGAGCAAAATTTAATTTTCAATTTGAGCCAGGTTATTGGTACAGTTAAACTCTGCATTAATGAACAATAAAAAAGAGCAAAAACTCACCAGATTTAATCCAATTTTGTCTACTTGCCCTTCGAAGCCTTTATTAGGTGTTTTGGTCAGATTCAGGTGGGAAGAAATCTGGGAAAAAGACAGGTTTGCTTCCGGGCAGCCTTTTCACGTTCAAATTGCAGGCTCTGTACTGTGTTTGAACAAAGCTCAAACTGATTCTTCATAAATTCAAATCCGATTCAAATTTATTCAATTTAACACTATTTACGCTGTTATACTCAATTCACACACACTATAATCAAACAATTATCTACAAGAAATTTCCGATTGAAATTACATGACAAAAATACAAATTTGTCCTTGCAACAAGACGACAGGGTGACAAGACAAGACAAACTGAATGACTGAACAAGAATGACTGGCTTTTTTCTCAAGCCAAAACAGCTGGACAGTCGGCACTGGTACCAACAAACCTGCTATTGGCAGAACTGTAGTCTGGGATTTAGCGCTACAATTCGAATGCTCTGGCCGGACCAGAAGAATTATGGCGTATTGGTTCAGATTGGGATGAAAAACCGCCTGATTCTATTGCATCTCAGTGGGAGATATGTCAAACAGAATTTCAATCTTTGTCGAATTTGTCCATTCCTCATCACTTAGGAGTATTTGTAGGTTCCAAGATTACATTAATTTGTTTTTGCGATGCAAGTCAGTCTGGCTATGGAGCTGTGATCTATTTGAAATCACAGGAAGAAGATGGTAGTTCTTCAACAGTAACGCTGCTGTGTGGAAAATCGAAGGTTGCACCGAGTAAAACTCTATCAATACCAAGATTGGAATTGTGCGCTGCTCTTCTCCTAGTCAATCTACTTGAAGCTACCCTCTCTGTCCTCGAACTTTGTTGTAAAATCGTCCGAGTTGTCGCTTTGTCAGACTCAACTGTTGTTCTCCATTGGATAAGAGGTTCGCCGTCGCGTTGGCAAACGTTCGTGGCTAATCGAGTCTCGAAAATTCAAAACTCACGCATCGATTGTTGGATGCATGTTTCTGGTGAGGAAAATCCGGCCAATTGTTTATTGCATGGTCTTGAACCAATGGATCTCATTAATCACAAGACATGGTGGACAGGACCCCACTGGTTGACTATGGAGGAAAATCACTGGCCTGTAAAATTTGAAATTGAAGAAATAGAGTGTCCACCTGAGAAGAAATCTTCAAATGTTGTCACGGTTGTTCAATCTGAAAGTATTTCAGATAATGTAATATATAATTTGATTGAGAAATGCTCTGACTATCAATGTTTGCTTCATATCATGATACTAGTATTGAAGGCAGTGCAAATATTGCCGAAAGCAGGTGAACTAGAATTCAATGCGCCGGAGAGATATTTGTGTAGAGTTGTACAGAGAATTCATTTTTCACGTGAGCTTGTTCAACTAAAAAAGGGTGAAGATTGTGCCCCCAAATTTCAGCGTTTGTCACCGTTTATAGACAAGGAGTTAATTCGAGTTGGTGGTCGTTTGCCGAATTCAGACATGGATTTTGACAGCTGTCACCCTATTGTCTTGCCTAAGAGTGATCCTTTCATCACCCTTCTTGTCGATCATTATCATCGAAAAAATTGTCATGCTGGTCCTCATCTATTAATGTCGTTAATAAGACAGAGGTTCTGGATATTTTCTGCTCGTGTGGTCATTCAGAGTCGTATTCAAAAATGCAATAGGTGTTTCCGATGTCGTCCCAAACCGTTTGGACAGTGTGGTGTTGATTACGGTGGGCCTGTACACATCACAATGGCTTGACGCAGAAATCCACTCATCCTCAAAGCATACATTTGTCTATTTGTTTGTATGTCAACAAAGGCTCTGCACATAGAATTGGTTTCTGATTTATCTACGCCAATGTTTCTCTCAGCATTTCGCAAATTTTTATCTTGCCATGTAATTTATTCCGATAATGGTACAAATTTTGTTGGTGCGCATGCACAGCTGGTACAGTTAGCGAAATTATTGGATTCGTCGGAATTTCAAAATACAATTACTAATGAGCTGGCTGATTATCAAGTGGATTGGAAATTCATTCCCCCTGCTTCCCCAAATTTCGGTGGAATTTGGGAGGCCAACATAAAATCGGTCAAGTCGCATTTGATAAAAGTGATTGGCGATCAACTATTGACCTATGAGGAGATGAATACTGCTTTGGTTCAAGTGGAGGCGGTGTTGAACTCTCGGCTGTTGTGCCCTTTGAGCCAGGATCCGAATGAACCTCTTGCCTTAACTCCGGCTCATTTTTTGAAGCTGACACCGTTGACGGCTTTTCCAATGAAGGATGTGACCGACATTCCCGTCAATCGTCTCACTCGTTACGAACTCATTGACCAGCTTGTTCAATCGTTTTGGAATAGGTGGAGAAAGGAGTATCTCCATGAATTACAAGTACATGGAAAGTGGTCAAAGTCATCACCTCCTCTAACTGTTGGAACTGTTGTGATAGTGGATCAGCCTCATCTACCCCCATTGAAGTGGCCTCTAGGAATCATTGAGGAAGTGTTTCCTGGAGCCGATGGTGTCATACGTGTGGCAGTAGTACGTTTAGCTACTGGTCGTTTCAAACGTCCTGCCACCAAATTGTTTCCATTGCCCACACAATAATTCTCAGGATAAGAATTATTGTTCGTTTTGTTGTGTTAGCATTTTTCTTTTGTCGTCTTAATTTTCTTTCGGTTTGTTTTGTTTTGTCTAGTTTTGGCCAAAGTCGTGGCTGAAAACTACGTTTCAGGGTGGGGGGAATGGTGACGCCCTTAAGCGTATTTAGATTAAGTCGAATTTAAATTAGTTTTGAGTTTAGCAGTCTAGGGCAGCTGCTGCGCCCTAGCGGATAAGTTAGTATTTAGATTATTCTATCGCATAATCGCCAGTTAAAGTTGTCAGCTCGGATCGGAAGGTGAAAAAACAGGATTGTGGCTGTTTTTTTTTATTGTTGCCGTTGAAATTCAATTTTACACGTTCGTCGTTGTGTTAAAATTATTATCGATATATTAACTGTCCCAAGTTGGGGAAAAGTACAGTTTTTCTTTGTTATTTGTGAATATATAAATTGAAATATTCAACTAGTGCGATCGGACTTTGAATTGTACAGCAGTGTAAAGTAATAGTCAATATAGTGAAGTTATCTTCCAAGCAATTTCCGGACTGATCAGTGATTAAATTGATGCCAGAATTAATATACATCGGATAGGGGTAGCAGATGTATAAGAGAGGCCAACACCTTTTCCCGACTCCATCTTGTCCTGCCACAAACCCAATTCCAATTACTGGAGTAAGTTGGTATTGAGTATTTGAAGAAAACTACTTGCTGGTGAGTAACCAAATAAGTCACTTCTGGTATAATTTAATGCTGAAAATATTACTTACTACATTCAATCTATTAATTATTGCTCTCTTCATCCTAGCATATTATCATTCAATATTTTGCTCTTTATATTTATCGACAGTCCTCTGCTCTCGCTTGTAATTTGGGCTAACCAATTATTCATGTATTGAATTGTCAGTTTCTGACTAGCTTACATACTGTGGCTTATATTATTCTCAAACCGGCTTATATTTAAAATACTAATGACTAGACAAATTTCAGCAGTTTAGGCCCATAAAAATAATAGAGCTCTCTCTAAAATACAGTTTCAACAATAATAATATAAATTTTATAAAATAATTTCTTCTTTGTTTAAAGCTATTGATTCCCTGAAAGTAGTTTTCTACTTGCCTGCATTCCCCAGTACGTTTCGCGGTGATCCGAATTTCCTGGTCGTCCTGGATTTTTGGTGGCCGAAGTTGTCCTCTCCAAGGGAATAAATAAATATTTAAATGACTTTCGCTTCAATGCAGCATCACTAAGTCTTATGAAAAATTAATTAATGAATTAAAACATTAAGTCTTTCAAAAATACAATTTAACAAAGGGTCTTGTGCTCTACAAAATTCAGTGTCATTCCATAGTGGCGTCTGGCAGGCAAGTGGGCAGGTTCTACTCTTATTTTCTACAATTTCATTTCTGACTTACAAATTTACATATATTTAAATAATTCACTACTACGCCATTAAAAGGATCAAATAGTCTGTGCCTATCTACTAAATTATTACCCATATCTTAGGTATAACATTTTATGATTTCTCGGACCATATCCGATACATAAACTGAGTAGTGATAATTTATAAATGCTTATCATTTATAGAAATATATATATATATATATATATATACATTTGAATCAGCTCTCTATTGCTGCTCATCGATTACTGCAATTTGATTGGTCCATGCAAATTCACTACTGTATCCATGCGCCTAGGAACATCCTACTTACTTAATATTCTAATTTATTTCTATTTGGTGGTTTATGTATGTTTATTACAGATAATAAATATTTTTGGACTTTATAAGTTGTTTCTCCCTCCACAACAATTAGCCATGTGCTTTCCAAAATCCTCTAGTTGAATACTATTTGTTTACAACAAATTTTTGCCAAGGTGTCTGGCTAGATTTCACATTATACGACTTGATCGATTATTAGGTCGCCAATCAGTAGGTATTTTAAGCCTACCCTCAAAATTTCCAATACTTCATATAATATAATAAGTAGCAAATAAAATTCTTTTCTATTTGGCAGTTCTAATTTTAGCCATGGTACCTGTTATTATCTAATCTTTCATTTGTTGTTATCACATTTGGCGATAATAGAATAGCTGTTCTACTTCAGACCTATAAAATTCTTCCAAATGGCGATTTTGCTTGCCTATCAAATTTTAATATGTTACAACCAATAAGTTTAATAAGCAACCTTTCAAAAATATTAGAGAAAATTATAAAAATTCGAATTTTGAAATTTTTAGATAAAGATAATGTAATATGCAATAATCAGTATGGCTTCCAACAAATCCACAAAAGATGCAGTCATCCATCTTAACAAAATAATTTTTGAAAATCTCAACAGTAATAAAAAAACCCTGGCAGTATTCATGGATTTATCAAAAGCATTTGACACGATATCCCACAATATATTGTTGGATAAATTAGATAGATCTGGAATAATAGGCTTAGTGAAGAGACTTTTAGACACATATTTGGGTGGAAGAACACAATGCCGCTCTCTCCATGGACAAACGGCTGTCAGATGTACAACAAGATTCGGTTTGCCACAAGAAACTGTGTTATCACCGCTTCTTTTCCTGATTTATGTAAACGACCTTCTAAAACTAAACTTAACAAATTGTACCACTTTATCCTTTGCAGATGATACGGTATTGGTTTTCAGTGGCAATACCTGGGAAGAAACTTTCAACACTGCAAACACTAACATAAAAATTGTATACAAATGGCTCCAAGAACACATATTGACACTAAATGCAGATAAAACAAAATACATGACTTTTTCACCCAACATAACAGGTCAACCACCAACAGCTTTGAAACTTTTTATTTCAATGGAGACACATGAAAATAACACAGCATATAATCCAGAAGTTGCAAAAACCCTAGAAAGAGTTCAAACAATAAAATATCTAGGTATTCTACTGGACCAGCATCTCAAACGGGATAAACACATTGAATACTTATGTTCCAAATCCAAATACCTTATCTATGTTTTTTATAAAATTAATAAATTAAAGAACCTTGATATAATAAGAAAGATATATTTTGCTTATGCTCACTCAATATTTCAATACGTTATTGAAGTTTGGGGAGGTGCATATGATACACATTTAAACAAATTGTTCATTATGCAAAAACACATGATAAGAGTGGCACTTGGTAAACCTAGACTATATCCAAGTAGAGAAATTTTCCTTGAGTTTAAAGTTCCAATTCTAAGATAAAATTATGTAAAAAAGGTCATTCTCCATATAAGTAAATTTAAGTCTCAATATGTTTTGTGCGAAACACCCTATAACACTTGTCCAAACAATAGATACAATATCAATTTCATAAAACTTACAACATGCAGGCATCAATTAACATACTTTAGCAATTACATGGTAAACAAAATTCCCAGTGATCTTATAACCAAAAAAAAAACACTTTCGCACTACACATCAGTATGGATAATTGGATCTACCGAAATATTTTCTTCAAGCTAACTGTGATCTGTGAATTAGATTGATATTATATTTTTTAGATATTTAACATTTGGTATATAAATAATTGTAACCGCCCTTGATGAGGGTTGAAGATATCTTATTACTACTTCAAGGGAGTCATGGGAACTGGATAGACAACAACATTGTATTACCTAGAGAATTTCTCATTTATTATGTCAATTACTTGAAATTTAAAGAACAAAATATGCAGTACATTTTATCAAAATATTATTCCTACAAAAACTACCTGCCAATAAGATTCTGCTAACTAGAAATTTTACTACAACAAGAATTTTACTAATTAGGGCCTCGGCCGGGTGAGAATGTTTTATAAGGAGCTAGAAATTTTGGCACTTACCCACAGCTATCACTCCCACCATAATCCCAAACCACAGGACACTCACGTATATCATAATGCCGGAAAAATAACTTAACTTTTTGCAATACACTATGGAATTTGATCCGCTTGGTACCTCAGTTGTTCAACGACTGGAGGTTTTCCATCCGGAAAACTTCCTCCTCTCCACGTCAGTGTGCCAGAAGGCCTAACTGCTGCTATTGGAAGAGTCGGTTCTCACGAGATTCGGCAAGCGGGTACTTGCCAGGTCTGCAGTATTACTCTGTGGAAATATCTACAGGCTACCAAACATCCGCCTTGTCCTTGCCTCATGGAGCCGCCTCATCCATGAGAACTTGCAAATATCCCTGGATTTGCTGGTTCCCAGAGTCGTTTAGACTTAAGTTAGCAGAATCTTATTGTCACTGCAAAAATACTACTTACTCACTAAATTATATTATATTTTCTCACTTAAGTCCAACTACGGAATTTATTATTCTAATATCAGAGTCTTTTCTCCTGAAAAATCTTAAATCCAAAACACGAAAAAATCAATCAATAAATAAGTACTGTAATCAAATACTACCCATGTCACACTACCCCCTTCTTCGCAAAAGGGTGACTATCCCTCCCACTTGCTTCTCACTTCATACTTTTGATTGCTTTTCACTTCACACTTGCCACAATAATACTTTGCTGTACTGCACTGGTTGAGCGGTGTCGACCAAAGGGTGTGGTGCGGTATTTTTGATATAATAAAAAAAAAATAAATAAATAATAAATAAAGGCCTTTATTGAACAATTGCATGCGTAATAAACATTAGATAGTAATTATTAACAATATTAAACAATATAAATATAACAATAATAAATATTCATTACATTAAATAAACAGGTACAGACAAAATTTCGGCTAATTCCCCATGGCATATCGCCGTCTGGGGGAGTTGATAAATACTTTATTTGACCACCATAATGTTATCAGAATTTCAATTCAGTTCAGAGTTTTCAAATCAGTTCAATAATTGAACTTCTGGATCATGAAGTATCTCTACTTCCATGCATCCCTACAGTACCTTCCCACAATCCTCCAATTCTTCCCGTAAAGGTGAGTCTTCAATTTGGCATGGAGCAAGAGACTCCTTCCAAAGTGTTGACGTCGTATCTCCGCCAGAACCGGACACCTGGCGATGAAATGAATTATGTCCTCTTCCTCTTTTAGGCTACACAGAGAGCAAAGCTTCACCGCCTGGCTGTGAGAATATTTATTGAGTTGGACTAACTCCGTCCTTGCCTTCATAAACCATTTAATAAGAGTGAAGTAGGTCAGCTCATGGACGTGAAGGGTGCCAATTCTGGGTACAATGAACATCTCCTACTTTCCTGCAGTCTTTTCCTAAATCCTGACTGAAGTTCATCCGCCACTCTGGCCAGCACTGATGGTACATGACATGTGATCAGATCCGATGCAGAGACTCCATACATATCCTGTAGACTCAACCAGTCGTTGTATATGAACAGTTTCCTCTCAATGATCTTCTCTGATAAAACACGAGGATATCTGTGGGCAGGCAGCTTCATACTCCTCTGCAAGAACTTGATATGAAGCTTCAATGTATGGACAAGCAGTGGAACCGCCTGGGTCTCAAGATAGAGACAGTAGTTTGGAGTCCACATAGGTAGGTTGAACACTTTCTTGAGGGAGAAATGCTGCACTTTTTCCACCTCTTCAATCATTCTTCCCCCCCCAAATCTGTGCTCCGTAGCATACAACCGATCTCGAAACTGCCTCAAAGACCCTGAATTTGGATTTGAAGGGTATATTTTTTTCTGCTAGCAAACCATTGAACATATTTAGTAACATCTTTCCCGAGGAGGATTTCTCTTTAAAATGTTCTGTCAATGAAAGTTGCGACGTCAAGTTCATTCCCAGATACTTATAGCTTTTAACCACTTCAATTGGTTCGTTTTTATATCGCCAGACATCATGTTTGCTAGTTTTACCCCCCCTTCGGAAAATTATTATTTTAGATTTGTCAAGGTTCACCTGAAGGTTCCACCGTTCACAATACATTTCCAGGTTCGCTATCATCTTCTTCAGCATCAACCTATCCGGTGCGAGCAGGACTATATCATCAGCATATGCTAAAAGCTGGATGCACACGCCACCAACGCTGACTCCTCCCTCCAAATAATCCTCCAGATCGTTGACGAACAATGAGAACAACAAGGGGCTCAATAGGCAACCCTGCTTTACTCCTGTGTGAGTTTCAAACTTTTCTGAAAGCCCTTCTTGTCCCCAAACTCTAGCTGTTGTTCCATTAAACAAGTTTTCCAACGCATTTAGCATTTTAAGTGATACTCCAATCGAGTCTATTTTCTTTTCTAGCATTGTGCTGTTTTGTTAATTTATCTTGTTTTTTGTTTTAGTTTTTATCTTGTTTTATTTCTACACAGCTGAAAAAGAAAAACTTAACTAATTTCCTGTAACTTGGGTAGTTATAGTGAGGTTAAATATTTGTTTCGAATAATTGCATTATTAAAAAGTAATAGGATTCAATTCGAATAATTTTGTTATCAGAAAGTAATGTATTCAATTCGAATTAATAATTAAATTGAATAATTACATTGTTGGAAAATAATGATGCGATATTCAATTCGAATGATTGGCTAAAGTATTATGATTATTTGTAGTACGGTACCCTTTACAATTAATATCGATTGATGTCAATTAATATTGATATTAACGGATGTTGATTTAATCCTTATAATGCTGCTTGTAATTGCTAATAATATTGAATTATTCGAATAATTTTTCGAGAATTATCAAAAGTAATATGATATTCAAATAGTCTAGTTTGAAATATTATCTATGATAACATAATTAGACTATATTGCTTTATTATCAGTTATGATACACCCTAGTGTTGGTCTAATAATTTATGGTTCTTATTTACACAAATACCAGAAAAAAACCATCTATTCTGCCTCCAATGTATATTATCATGTTCAAATTTTTTCCGTACATTATGTTACATGAAATTTGTATTTTTTGTGGCGGTTGAGCGGGCGGATGGTCCCGGAGATTTTTTATTATTTTTTGTTTTAGAATTTTCTTTTACTGTCTATGGACAGACATGAAATAGAATTAGACAATAATAATAAAATATTTTGTAGAGAGTATGATACATTTAATTCATTCAATTTATTTTTTAATAAAGAGAGAAGCTTGAAAATAATTCATTTAAATATAAGAAGCTACAATGAAAACATTGACAATTTATTGGTGGGACTCAACTCATTAGATTTTGAAATAGACATTATTGTGTTGACTGAGACTTGGCTCAATATAGATGATATCAAGCAACTTGACGGTTATGAAACTTATCAGACAGCAGATAAGCATAACAGAAACGATGGAGTGCTTGTTTTTATCAAGAAATCGTTATCATCAGTTGGGAGAAGTTTGAATACCGGTGGGGTCAATGCTGTAGAAATTGACTTTCACTATGATAAAAAGAAATACTGTTTATTAGCAATTTATCGAACCCATGATTCTAATGTACAGGAATTCACTGATCATCTTAGAAATTATTGTATTGAAACCAATAAGGGCAAAACCAATATAATCGCAGGAGACATTAATATTAATATATTGAATAACGACTTACAAACAGACAGTTATTTAGATGCTTTGTACGAAAATGGGTTTATCAATTGTATTGATAAACCAACAAGAGAACAGAATAATAGCAGTACACTGATTGATCATGTATTTATAAAAGATATTGATGTGTCTTCAGTTCAGTCAGCAATTGCAAAAGTTTCTATAACAGACCATTACATAGTAGCCTTGCAAATAAATTCAAATTCTATGGATACAACCACAACTGAATCACCTAAATCTTACATTCATGATGAAACTTTAGAATCTTTTCTCAGAGAGGAAACATGGGACTCTGTGATTGCCGAGCAAGATGTTAATACTTCAGCAGATAATTTTTTTTCTATTATAAAATTTAACATTGAAAGGTCAAAAAAGCCGGTCACACAAGTGAACTCACGTTTTAGAAAAATAAAGCCCTGGATAACGGATGGATTAGTTAGGTCAATTAGAGATAATTTACATAGGCTAACTAAGAGACAACCCTTTAATTTAGAATTAGTTAATTACTTTAAAAACTATAGAAATAGATTAAATGACTTACTTAAAAAAACCAAAGCCCAGTATTATAGAGATCAAGTAAACGATAGTGGTAATGACCCAAAAAAGTTCTGGCGCGTAATAAATGAAATTTCAGGAAAAAATAATAAAAAAGAAGGATTTCCATTAGATCATTTCAAAAAAAATTATATTTTTGATTCTCCACTTCATAAAGCGAGAGTAGTTGCAGATGAATTCAACGACTATTTTTCGCACGTAGGGGAAAATTTGGCAAAGGCCGTTCATTCCAATAGTGTTCCAGCTATTGATGATGATCTCTATAGACTCGACACGAACTTCATCTTGCATCCGGTAAATGATGATGATATTTGTAGATTTGCTTCCGAAATAAGAGGCATGTCCGCTCCCGGCTTCGACAATATATCTGCTCAATTTTTCAAACAACATATTAAAATCTTTATTAAACCCCTCAAACACATTTATAATTTGAGCATTACTCAGGGTATTTATCCAGATAGTTTTAAAATAGCCAGAGTTTTTCCACTTTTTAAAAATGGTGATAGATCCCATGAAAGTAACTACAGACCTATTTCTATTTTAAGCATTTTCTCTAAAGTTTTAGAAAGAATTATAAAATTTCAGTTGAGTAATTACATTGAGGCTAACAACATTCTTGCAGATGGACAATTTGGATTCAGGAAGGACAAAAACATATCTGATGCACTGTATAAATTAACTCAAGAAGTAGACCAATCAATAAATAAAAACCTTAATAATTTAATAATATTTCTGGACCTGGCCAAAGCCTTTGATACAGTCGATAGATCGAAGCTATTAAAAAAACTTGAAATGTTAGGTATTCGTCACAACTCTTACAATTGGTTCAGGAGTTATCTATCAGATAGAAAACAGGTCGTCCAACTGTTGGGTGTTGAGAGTAAAATTAACAACATTGAATACGGTGTGGTTCAAGGCAGCACCTTGGGGCCTCTCTTATTCCTGATTTATATAAACAACTTAGCTAAACTGCCACTTGACGGTAACCTGTTCCTATTTGCTGATTATTCAGCTCTACATAATTAGGTTTACATTATTGTTAGTGAAAAATGTGAGATAATATTATAGTGGAATAAGGATGATGATAATAGTAGCCTACCTATTATTATAATAATAAGAAGCATTATCATGTGAAATAATTATATGATGAAATACAATATATGTGACTTGGAGATTCAAATTTTTGTGTACTTGTGTATTATTTATAAGTAAATTGTGCGACATTTTGGAAGCTCAATCCTCCTCCTTATTCATTTTTTCCACTTCTATATTCTCTATCTCTCCACCCTTATCCATATCTTTCAAACCTTCCAGCAGTATCTTGTAAATTGTGCGATATTTTGGAAGTTCAATCGTCCTCCTCCTTAAGCATTTTCTCCACTTCTATATTCTCTATTTCCCCACCCTTATCCATATCTTTCAAACCTTCCAGCAGTAGCTTCATCTCTTTCTCCAGTTCTTCTAGCAAATGCTCTTCATCTATCCATTCATGTCTCTCATCCTCCTCTCCATCATCCTTCCTCCCCTCTTCACACCCTCCTTTATCCCCGCAATGATGGTACTTGGCGACATAACCTCTGCCGGAATTACTGCCAAATTTCATTCCATTGGGCCCTGGTTTATGATCAGGCGGAAGACTCAGATGAAGGAAGTTTTGTTCGATTTTTCCTATAAACATGAGGAAAAGATTCTGTGGGGCTGAGTTTTTTGGTTTGGAAGCCTCCAATTCTAGCGCACGCTTATAGGACTCCAGGTCTTCTTTGCAGTTTGAAAGTTCTGTCTGGTAACACAAAAAAAATGAATGAAACAATAATGTAGCTGGATTTGAATAGAATATTGCGCAGTTTGAAAGTTCTGTCTGTAAAAACAAACGAATAAATGAATAAAAGTAGCTACTGGATTCGAATAGAATTCGATTTGATAGTTCTGTCTTTGAATACAAATTAATAAAATAAAAGAATAATGTAGCTGGATTGGAATAGAATCTGGCGCAGTTTTGAAGTTATGTCTGTAAATACAGATAAATAAATAAAGTAAAACAATATAAGTAGCTGGTTTCGAATATAATCTTGCAGTTTGATTGTTCTGTCTGTAGATACAAATAAATAAATAGAATAAAACAATAAAAGTAGCTGGATTGGAATAGAATCTGGCGCAGTTTTGAAGTTCTGTCTGTAAATACAAATAAATAGAATAAAACAATATAAGTAGCTGGTTTCGAATATAATCTTGCAGTTTGATTGTTCTGTCTGTAAATACAAATAAATAGATAGAATAAAACAATAAAAGTAGCTGGATTGGAATAGAATTTGGCGCAGTTTTGAAGTTCTGTCTGTAAATACAAATAAATAGAATAAAACAATATAGGTAGCTGGTTCCGAATAGAATCTTGCAGTTTGATAGTTCTGAATGTAAATACAAATAAATAAATAGAATAATACAATAAAAGTAGCTGGATTCTAATATAATCTTGCAGTTTGATAGTTCTGAATGTAAATACAAATAAATGAATAAAATAAAACAATATAAGTAGCTGGATTCGAATAGAATCTTGCAGTTTGATAGTTCTGTCTGAAAATACAAATAAATAAATAAAATGAAACAATAAACGTGGCTGGATTGGAATAGAATCTGGCTCAGTTTAAAATTTCTGTCTGTAAATACAAATAAATAAAATAAAGCAATAATGTAACTGGATTAGAATAGAATCTTGCAGTTGCTTAGTTCTATCTATAAAAACAAACAGAAGCCACCGGATTAGAATCTAAATTAAAATTTCGCAGTTTGAACTAAAAAATCATAAGTATATTTAAGAAGGGTAGAGGATTATTCCCTTTTTATTTATAAAAAACTTATTACTGGTTGGTTGAAGGAGATTGGCAGGGAAGGTATTGAAGAACTAATTCATTCTATTTATCAATAACTAATTAACTGATGCCCAACAGCTCCGTTTCATAAAAAAGAAAAATTTCTCATATAGTAATGATAATAATAAAAATAATAATAGTAAAAAAATAAAACAAAATATTAAATTTGTTAATAACAATGAAAAAATAAATAAAAATGAATAGCGAGCATCTGCGATCTGTAAGGAAGCTGTATTGCAAACGATGTTTATAGTAATACAGTATTACGGTAATTTTATGGTTTTTGCTGATGAATGCGAGAGTCAATCAATCAGTCGTGATCAGTTTTTATAATTTGTGTTGTTTATTGTAGTGCAACAATATATGGTTTCTTTGTTCCACTGATATGTGTTGTACTGTAGTTTTATATTGTTCTAGTTTCTAATACTTTTGTAATATTCTTCTCTATTAAAGTATAGTATTCTCTCTTATAGTATATTCTCTAAAGTATATTCTCTAGTATATTCTCTAGTATATTCTCTAGTATAAAGTATATTCTCTCTATAAGTATAAAATGCTTATTTTAAGTAACAATATAGGCTATTAGGCCTATATTTAAATAGTATTGGCTATTTTAACAGACTCCATGTACCACACACAGGCTCTGGCCTAAGTGGTTGTGATGCATAATATTTTTAGAATTTGTTCTGCCTAAAGTATACACTGTTTGTAAAATTATGTTATGTTATTGAGTTATAAGTTATTTTCTTGTATTCTTGTTATATGCAAAATAAAAGCCAATTCGATTTTATTTGAATTCCAGAAAGTTTATAAAACAATGCTTGTCTATCGATCCTATCAAATGCAGCAGAAAAGTCCACAAAGAATGCATATACTTCTTTCCGCTTCTCATGCAGCTTGATGTTGACAATGCTCATCAAGTTGAATATATTATCGATCGTGGAATACGTCTTTCTGAACCCCGCCTGAAACTCCTTTAAAATTCTGTGATGCGTAGTCCACCTCTCCATCTTGTCGAGCAGCGTCCCAGTAAAAAGCTTTCCTATTGTGTTGCCAAACGATATTCCTCTGTAATTTTTAGTTTCATTTCTGTCCCCTTTTTTAAATATGGGATATATAATTGTTTCTTTGAAGGTTTCTGGGATCCTGGAAGAGTCATATACGCCATTGGAAATTACCACCAATTTCTCTAAGAAGGCAGCTGGCGCATGCTTGAAAAACTTGTAGGTGATTCTGTCTTCACCTGGTGCTTTGTTCTCTTTGACTTTCCTGAGAACATTGTCCAGATCCTGTAGAACGATTGGTGAGTCCAGAATTCTATCCTTGACATATGGCACAGCATATAAAACTCTATCAGCTACGATGGTAGGATTCAGCAGTTGATCAAAGTGTCTCACCCAATCTTCTAAGCAAATACTTACTCCAACACAAAACTGTTTTTTCCTGTAACACCTTACAAGCTTCCAGAAATCTCCTGAGTCATTGACCATCTTGAACCTTTCTGTCAATGTACACCAAAATTTCATTCTCTTCTCTATGCACAGCAACTTAAAAGCCCTATTTGTTTCTAAATACTTGACTCTAATTAATTCCGAGTTTGTTTTTCTGAACAATTTCAACAGACCAAACCATTCTTTTCTCTTTCTTTCACATTCTAAGTCGTACCATAATTGGTTCCCTTTCACCATTGAGTGGCTGTCCATCTGTCCAGCAGAGGCAAACTGACTTATTGCCAACAACAAATACCTCAAATCATCTTCCGGCTCATTCCAGCTCCGACGCGTTCCAATCTTGGCACTGAGAACTTGCTGATACCTTATTTTATTCTGTGGCTTCCATCGAAACTTCATTCTTATTGGGATCGCACAGGTATGTGTCACTCGAGCATGCTCAGACAAGCCAATCGTGGTCACTATCGGCAGGTGGTCAGAAAACATTTCCGGAAGGACCTCAAACGATGAAATGAGGGGCAAGGCATCCATTGATATAGCACATAAGTCAATAACGGATGACCCCTGAGCTCCAATAAACGTAAATTCCCCCTCTGCGTCCACTTCCGTACGACCGTTCAAGATAACCATACCAAAATCTTCAAACATGGTCAATAATTCCCTTCCATTCGCATTGGTTATCAAATCTTTTGAATTCCTCTCGCCGCTCAGAAAACTAGACAAGCTTGATAGGGTTTCCTCAGCCATTGCTTGCTCTTTACCGATCCTTCCATTAAAATCACCAATCAGCATAAACTCCGCTACTCTTAGGTCTGTCATCAAATCCCTGAGCCTTCTGAAGTCCTCTAACCATTTGTTACAATTAAGGTAAACAGGAACTATGAATACTCTCTGCGTATTGATGTACATCTCGACCAATTGATAGTTGTGGATTGTTCTGAATTTTAGATATTTCTCACATTTCTTTCCCCTTCGAATAGCGTAGATTACACCCTGACTGGCCCGACCGCGACATGCTGTTCTAATTGCAGGAATTGATACCAATTCATAATCGTCAAATATCATTTTAAATCTTGAAAGAGTTCTCTCATCTTCAACAAATGTTTCAAATAAAAAGAATACATCATAGTTCTTGAGAAAGGTGATAAATGACATGTCACTCAATTTGTTTATTATTCCCGCCACATTGTAAGCAATAATGTCAAGTTCCAGTATAGAATCGTCCTCACTATTTCTCATCCTTCGATTACAATATTTATTTTGAGAGCAATTAATCTGTATAGTTGGTTCCTCTGTCTGAGGGACGAAAAAACTGGGTGATTTCCGGATTGTTGCATGATTGAGATGAGATTATCTTCTTAGTATGTTTATGGAGTATTTCTCCTTTTCTTTTTCTATGATTCTCCTCACTCTGACGATCTTCATTCGATTCCATGTACCTCTTCTCTACATCTTCATAATTCACAAACGTTCCATCAATTACCAGGCCATTCCTTCTAATTCTAACAGCATGCTTCTCCTTGAGTCGCCTTTGTACCTCGTTAAGCTCTTTCCGTTTTTCTCTTGATCTCCTGTCTAGGTCGTGAGCAATGAAGATCTTGGAATTTTTCAGCTTACCACTGTTTCTCAAAATACTAGACTTCTTCATTCCCGAGAGAAGAGACAAAATAATCGGACAAGGGCGGCTGGCAGATTTCGATTTATTTCCCAACCTTCTAATAAAATTTATATTGGTATCTTTTATTTCTACTGCCATTACTCGATTACATATGTCCAAGACCTTTTCTATAACCTGATATTCAACTTCATCACTGTGCTCCGTCACACATAGAATACTAAATTGTTCTCCCTTCTTATATTTTCTATCCAATCACTTTGCTTATTAAGTTCTTTTCTTAAATTTTCATTCTCTCTACTCAGCTCTTCAATCTTATTGTTTTGTTTCGTTATAATTAAAGTTAAATTTAGTGCACTAATTTCTTGTTTTATTAAACTTTCTGTATTCATGATAATCTCTTTTTTGAATTTCTCCAAAATATTTTCTAAACTATGTGCATCCAATGCCATCATAAACTAAACCTATATTTATAGCAATAATACAGAAAACATAATAACCCAGACTAATAACGGTAGAAACTTTTTGTTATCAAGTCCTACGGGCCTACAGCTTATCTGGAAACAATATCTGGTTATATCAGCTTATCTGGTATTTTTGATATATACTGGAGCGGTTGCTAAAATCCCTATTTTGCAAATAAATTTGCAATAATTTAAGGCCGTCCAGCTCGCAAATATGCTGGGTTCAGACCACAGCTCTAACTCAGTAGTAGATGCATGAATATTCCAAATATAATAAATCACCATAGGGTTCAATGACTGGTGATCAATAATTCTTACCGCTGCTTCCATAAAGTTATGGAAGAATACCAATAAGGAAGTCAAAAAGATAGTTGGTGACTGATTATCAGTAACCATATATTCAATCGAGAATAATGAAGATCAACTATGGTTTTTCTAGTTGATTTTTAAAACGCTTGTCATGAATATAGGTATGCACCAATTCACCCTTTTGAAATTCCTTGGAACTTACAACGCCAGTTCTTGAAGTTCTCTGGATCCTTATATGATATACCGTGGACTTATTAATGTAATTATCAGTAAGATTATTCTGGCTGAATAGTATTACTATCATCAAAGGATGATAAGTAGTAAATGCTCTGAATAAGATCAATATTAATCAATTCCTTAATTATATATGCTGCGGAATGAAAATGCTTGGTACCAAGACAGCTCAAACTGTATATCACGAGATGAATTAGGAAATAATAAAAACTTCTAAGATCTTGTATGCTGACATAAAACATAAAATATATTCCCATGAATAAATATATATAGAATATCCTTATATCTATAATTTTCTTCAAATAAATAGATTTTCTAATATTTGAATAACTATCACAAGATTTATTAGCATTCACAATATGGTGAGCTGTGAAAATATATATCTATATTTAATACTGATACGTGGACTTCAAGTCAGTTCAGTATTGAGACAAATTGAAACCTGTTCAGTCTATAGATTTACTAGAACATATTTTGATCAATGGATAATAATTAATAAAACCAATTATTTAAAATCTCAGGGTTTATGAATTCGTGCCATGCATGGAAATAAGCTTCCTATATATATATCAAATAAATTCATGAAAGAGTTCTTATAACTTATATGATAGTGGTCGACACATTGCAAATTTCTTAAATTTGAACAAAAATTTATATAGCGCTTTAATCAATTCCCCACTTCACTGACAAAGGCCTTATTATTAAATGAGCTCATTCAAAATAAATTGCACACTCACTATAATGATGTTCTTGTAGCTCTTGTAGAATAATTAATTATCTCCAATAATTAATTAGCCAGGTCCTTTTCGTCTCTCCGGGGCTTGTGTATGGTCCAGATTTCTTACAAATTTCCATCAGTATTAAAAATATATTTATGGTAATGAACTACAGTTAAGAACTCATAACAATACTGAGTTTACAAATGATTAAACATCAATTACATATACTCAACAATTAAAAAAAAGATTGGCTTGATGCTTTTTTAAAAATAATTGGAAAAATGCCTTATTCTCCATGTGCTCCTCACTGGTCGAGATCAAAAGCCAGAGAGAGAGATTTTCAGAAAAATTTCATCTCTTCCTTAAACGATTTATAAGCTTTCCTCTGATTGGCTTTCTCATCTTAGTAAGACGTGATGTAATTATTGGTTACTCAAGATTCAGGGTTTCTCCAACTTTGTTATACAAAGATAAATAAAAGTTTACAAATAAATAAATTAGGTAATAGTCTGAGAGTATTCCAATAAATAAATCTCAATATATGATGCTATAATACGATATACATTTAATTTTTTATGTGAGCTTTGTGTACTCTTGATTTTCATACTTTTTTAGATTTCAATAAATATTTGAGTAACAATAATAGTCGTTCTTATCTATTTACTTAAACCTTCCCTAGTATATATAATATATATTTTGTGAGTAGAAATCATAATTCAATTCATAATAGTTGATTGAGCAATCAGCTGATTTGTTAAGCTGCGTACACATATTCGTGCTTCCAACCCACACCGAGCACGCTCCTCCCTCGTACCACCATCAAACCACAGTCGCTCCGCCCACGCACCCATCATGAACGTTACAGAAGATGTTAGATCTTCTCGCGTTCCCTGGTCGAACCACTGTTGCTTGCCAGTTGATCATCAATCACTCTGCTGGAGTGACGTTCGGTTGCGGAGCAGAGCAACAGTCTGTATGCACATTTAGATATCGATTCAATAAATTGTCGATTGATCTAAGATCGATTGATGTATTAAATCAAAACAAAGGATTCTCACCTCAAATTGTAAATGCAATCTCTTATTTTTTATGATCTGCCAATGATAAACAAGCCGCTTTATAATTTTATTTTCTGCTAAAGAATTCTCATTATTGTTTAGTTACAATTTTGCATGATTCACTTATCGCTTAATAGATAACATGATTACTTTTTATCATAAATAATATCCGATTTCATTTGAGTGGTACCTTGACTAGGCTATCTATTCGTTCCATTTTACAATTCTACTAAAGCTCAGTTGTTTACTTCAAAAGTATTTTATGGTGCTAAAACTCCACGTCACATAATGCGCCCTCTGATTTCTGATACAAAACAATAATTTGGGAGTACAATATAGTTTTTATGATACTGTTGGTTTTGGATCAGGAATCATACAAGTTACAAAGCCTGTTGATAAATCTAGTGAGAATTCTAAAAGTTCAACAATAAGTATAATGATAAATAAATTCCATTCAAATATATGCACCTTACATCGGCTAAACTCGTACTACATTCAATACACAAATATAAATAATCTCCTCCTCCACACATAAACATAAACATCCCTTTTGGATAATCTTTCCGCCCTCAGCTGGAAGCGGTTCTTTGCGGCAACATGCCATCAAAGTATTTTGAACATTGGTGCAAAATCATGGCCAACCTCACAACACTATAATTCTCAGGCTTGTAAAATCTAACAGTTCTGGTTGCTCCATATCGTATCATGACTTGCACATTGAATTTTTCTTTCTCACTTAATTTTGGGCTTTATGTTTACACAATGAATGATCTTAATAGCTAGTCTTTGGTAATTTATCGACAATAAATTCTTAGTCATTAAAACACAGGAGAGTTTGGCTTAGTATACTTTGATTGAACTATGCAGTTTTATCACTTGGCAGATAATTTTACTTATTTTCTCTCTTTAGATAACACATTAATAATAATAGAGTACTTTTTATAATATCTTACACATAATTGACATGTTTATGACACTTGAATATTTTGGCAAAAGATAGTTTTGTAGGTTATGATTCATGTGGCACTGGCTGTTGATGATTCGGAACAGTGGACAATCAATTATTGGATTCTTATTAATGCATCTGTTGCCATTTTGTGATCTTTGACTTGCACGGTAAGTTGGCTTTTAATTGGAATAATTACTATTTAATTAGTCTGTGGGTGGTGAAGATGGTATAGATGGCTTCTAAATTTTTCATTTCTTTATTTTAGGTACTGGTTTATCTGATTGAAGTGGATAACCAATCGACTGGATAACTGCATTGTGTGGCATTTGCTATAGGTACGTATTCGGCGATTGGTAAGGTGATGACAATTCCATCATAATATTTTTGTTTACCTTTCTTATCTTTCAGTGGCTCGATAATATGGTTTGAGATTAGAGGTATTTTCCCACCAAGTTAAATTTGCATTGGATTCTTGCATTCTTCGTACAGCTGGACTGTATTATGTTTAGTTATGGCTGCAATTTTATATGGACCAGTATAAATATTGAAGAACTTCCTTGTAGTTTTTTCTAAGGCATTCGATAATCTATGACTTTTTAAGAGTACTGTATTTAAATTGTTCGGATTTGCTATCATGATAGCGTTTTCGTAAGGTCGCTGACCTTTCTAATCTCCGTTGTACTATGTGACAGATGTCTAGGTTAGGATAATTTCCAGCGTTAGATGGTGGGAAGTCTATTAATTTTTCAATAAATATTTTGTTTCTTTCTCCAAAAATAACTTCTACCGGTGTATATCCTGTGTTTTCGTTCATACAGTTGTTGAAACACTCTCCTAGGAACAGCAAATATCTAACCCAACTTTGATGTTTTTCAGAGGAGTACACCCTCATGAATTGTGAGATTTCTGCCATATGGCGCTCTACAGGGTTCAAGCTAGGAGAATATATGGAAGTTCGAGATATTTTGATGTCAGCCAGGTCAAGTACTCTTTTCCATTGTTTGCTACAGAAGTATGAAGCATTATCTGATAGAATGCGCTTAGGTTTTCCCACTTGTGGGGTCCATTTATTCACTACACAATTTGCTAGGGCTTCCCCTGTTAGCTTGCCGATGGGAAAGAAGATGGTGTACTTTGAAAATGTGCATGTTAACACAAATGTAGATTTTATTTTAGTTAAACCATTCTCTGGTCATTTTCATTTTCAATAAAATATTGGAGCAAAATTGATCAAAATTTGAAACCAACAAAAACGATTGTAGTGCACTATGACTCACAATCACAAGCAACTTATTCAAATGCCATGAATAATCGGTTGCCCATCACACGCAACTTATTCAAATACCATGAATAATTGGTTGCAACATAATATACTTCTATCCACAGAAAAATAACTCCTGTTATTTACTGTATCGTAATTCACTAATTACCACGGACCCAAGCAATTATCGCCGGCTTTATTTTATGATCAAAATAAGATATTTAATCCATAACCTCATGGACAAATAATATTATTCAGAAAAATCTGACAATTAATTCCCTCCAATGTTATTTATCGTTACACAGTTCACAGACTGTGAATGATAACATTGACAATGAAATAATACAAATTCCATCTCTTCGACCCGTGCTTGGCAAGGGGGATTGGGTTAAGAGCTCTGAGACAATAAGATGTTGATATTGTTGGAGACAAAAATAAAAGCAACAATAATTTTCCGAGTTAACAGAAAAAGCCCAGAGACCGCTTATCTGTTTAATTGAACTAGAATGGTTGGGTTGCCACTCAGTTTAATTTCGACTCTGTTTAAACAGGACTATTTACTCAAAAAAAAACATTGTTATGTTTGCTACCTTTTAAAATAAGGCCTAATGTCCACACATTTCTCTGAATCGAGAAATAATTATTTCATTCTCCAATATTACGGCTAGTTTCAACTATTTCAATGCTATCCATTATCTCAAACCCCATAATTAAGCGGGCTATACTTCAAAAAGTATTTTCCTCCAAATATTGGTGTTATTTCTCCTCCTGGTCACTCACCTTACTGCTGCTGTTGAATTACCCTTCCTCGATACTCCATCAGCCGAGTGGGCAGCGACACCCGGCTTACACGACTCCTCCTGCTGTCACCACTCTCCTCTACACTGGCTCCTCCATCGTTGTTCTCTCGGCCGTCGCGGGCGGCTAACCTTCCGCTGCCGTCCTCTCCATCTTCCTCCTCTTCCTCCTCGGGAAGGGGCGGTAAGATTTTTATATCCTTTACGTGAACAGTCAGCATTTTACCAGCAGCTCCTTTCAGCAACACTACAGAAGTGCTCAACATTTTCTCTACCTCATAAGGCCTGGAAAATTTTGGAGCTAGCTTAGCCGCAAACTGGTTCACTCCAGACGAGAGATGATAATCCCTCTTGTACACCAACTGGCCCGTCCTTAGTTCCAGTGGTCTTCGCCTAAGGTTATAATACCTCCTGGTATTATTATAGGCCTCATTTAGGTTATCTAAAACGAGCTTCTGTGCACACTTCAGTACTTGTAACCTCCTCAGCTGGGCTGCTCGACTCGTGCCTCCCTCCTCCTGTCGGGGATCGCCTTCCTCCTCACCACAAGCATCTCCTGGTGCTCTCAACTCTCTTACGAAGTTAAGGAAGGCAGTAGTATACTTTGTGCCGACGTGTACTGCCGTATTCATGGCGAAACAGAATTCCTCCACATAGCGATCCCAATCCACATGGTGCTCGCCCACATAGAGCTGTATCATAGTCTTCATGACTCTATTAACCCTCTCCGTAGGGTTGCAGCTCGGTGTGTAGGGTGGGGTGTAGAATAATATGATGCCGTTCTCCTTACAGTATGACTTAAAAAGTCTACTTGTATACTGTGTTCCATTATCACATATAAGCAGCTTCGGCACCCCAAATTTGGTGACGACTAGCTCCCTCAAAGCTCGCGCTACGGCATTGCTGTCTGCCTGAGCTAGCGGCCAAGCATCCGTCCACTTCGTGAACTGGTCCTGGAATACCACCAGGTATTTATTCCCTCTTTTCGAGCGAGGTAATGGACCTACAATATCGGTGCTAACAGTCTCCCAGGGTCGCACCACCTTCCTCTGGCTGTTCATCTGACCATATGGAGGCCGTTGCTCCACCTTATGCCTCATGCATGTCTCACAGCGCCTCACATACTTCGCGACGTCCGCATACAAGCCTGGCCAATAGTAGCGACAGGCTATCCGGTGATAAGTCCGGAATCCTCCTTGATGGCCCGCTGTCGGGGCATCTTGGCTCTGCTGAAGTATCTCCCTCCTAGCACCTCTCGGAACACATAGCTTCCAGCCATCACTCTCCGGCGCATCAGGAGGTTGTTGACGGGCCCATATGTGTTGATACAACGCCTCACCCCTTACCACACAGTCGGGGTATTTTCCCGGATAATGGAATAGATTGTTCTTCATCCTCCTTATCCATCTGTCGTCTTCCATGACGATGGCGGCTACTGCTCCTGTGGGCTCCTCCTGACCTTCCTGTGGACTTGCCAGCATGTCGCCTCCTGGCAACGCTCGTGAGAGAGCATCCGGGATCACGTTTAACTTCCCTCTTCGATACTTGATAACCAAGTTGTATTGCTGCATCTCTAAGGCCCACCTTGCTAGCCTTCCTGTCGGGTTAGGGATAGCTCTAAGCCACTTTAGAGCCTGGTGATCTGTAATCACTGTAGTCTCATAGCCCTCTATATACGGCTTGAATTCTCTCAGGGCGAAAATCACAGCCTGGCACTCCTTCTCGGTAGTAGAATATCTCAGCTCGGCCCCCTTGAGCCCTCTGCTCGCATAGGCAAATATACCTTCTCCTCTCCATCAACCTCCTGAGTAAGCATAGATCCTAGTCCATACTCGGAGGCATCTGTCTGGAGCGTTAATGGTAGTTCGAAGTTAGGATATGTGAGCACTGGAGATCTAGTGAGAGCCCCCTTTATCTCCTGGAAAGCTCTCTCCTCTTCTGGTCCCCAGTGCCACTTCACTCCTACCTTCAGCAACCGGTGAAGAGGGGTTGCAAGGTCCGAAAAATTCGGGACAAACCTCCTATACCAGGACGCTAATCCCAGAAAACTCCGGAGCATCCTGAGCCGCTGCAGAGTTGGGAACTCGTTTACCGCTCTCACCGTCTCAGGGTCAGTCCTGAGTCCTTGCTCTGTCACTATGTGTCCCAGGTAGCGTAGCTCTCGCTTCAAGAACTGGCATTTCTCTTGATTGATTATCAAGCCAGCTTCTCTCAGCCTACTGAACACTCTCGCTAGGTTCAGCATGTGCGCCTCCATCGTTTCTCCCAGTACGATGATGTCGTCTAGGTAAGCCAAAGCACAGGGCTCCAATTCCGGCCCAATTACTCGGTCTAGGAGGCGCTGAAATGTAGCTCCAGCCGAGTGTAGACCAAAGGGCATTATTCTGAACTGGAATAGCCCTCTTCCCGGAACCGTAAATGCTGTAAGCTGCTTACTCTGCTCCTCCAACGGTACTTGCCAGTATCCGCTCTTCAAGTCGATTGAAGAAATGTACTTGGCATTCCTCAATCTATCCAAAATGCCTGTCATATTTGGCAAAGGGTATGCATCTCGCTCCATGAGTGCATTAATCTGTCAGAAATCGATGCAAAATCGCATCTTTCCATTAGCCTTCTTCACCAAGACGATTGATGAACTCCACGGGCTACTGCTCGGCTCAATGACCCGCTGATCGAGCATACTGTCCACCTCCTCGTTTATCACCGCTTGCATAAGTGGGTTGCGAGGATATGGACGTTGTCGGAATGGCTCAGCTCCTCCCTTCAGCCTGATTTTATGAACCAGGAGGTGAGTCGCACCTGGTACATCTCTGAATTTTATCAGCTCCGTCTCCAGGAATTTCTTGAACTCCTCCCTTCCTGAAGCGACTGCTGCCACCTGTCCCACTAAATCTGGAGGTAATATCATCCTCCTCTGCCTCAAATCAAGTTTTGCTTGAATCGCTCTTAAATGATTTAATCCCAAAATCATTTCGGATTCTAACTCATTGATCACTGCCACTCTCCAGTAGACTCGTCTACTACACACCTCGGCAGTCAGCTTCAGCTCCTCCACTACGGGAAGCTTCTCTCCAGTCACCAAGGCCGGTTGATGACTAAACGGTTTCACCTGACAATCGCCAGACTCCTTCAGTTGTCTTGCTGCCTCTCCAGAGACATAGGACAACTCGGCCCCGGTGTCGACCAGTGCATTAAGCCAGACGTCCCAGACACGTAACAGCATGAAGACACGTGTCTCCTGGGGCTGCGGACACCTTCCTTGTCCCTCTACCGCGGCTGCACCGGACTTCACCTCTCTTCCTCTGGCCTTCACAGTTTTCTGGGCGGGTGTAGCACTCCTCTCCCTGGGTTGGGGCTCCCACTCCGCCGTGCGTGTGCGGGTGTTGATTTTCACCCTGTGCTCCTGCAGGAACTCCATGCCGAATAAAAATTCGGGAGATAATCCTTCCATGATCGTCATCACTGTGGGAAGAATTTCTCGGCCGACTTTCAGGTTGATCTCCACCTCTCCATACAGCCGCGCCGCAGTTCCATTCGCCAGAATCGCGCCTCTCTCCGTCGGAGTTCTCCTTGCACATCCAGCTGCCTCTAAGCTCGCAAACGTTGCCAAGCTTAAGTAGTTGGACTCAGCTCCTATATCGAGTAGAGCTCGATACTCGTGGCTAGCTACCTCGACTGCGGTATACAGTCTGTTGTCGAACTGTGACTCCGGTTCCAGTTGAAGCTGGTTCCTATTTCTCACCACTGCGGCTTTGTCCATCGCCCTCTTTTGGTCCTTCTCACAGGCGCAATTGGGACGAGGTTTCCTACAGCCCGCGCAGAGAGAAATCTCAGGGCATTCTGACCTCCAGTGACCTGCTTTCTTGCAATGCAGGAGTCGACTCCACTCGCCATTGCGATGTTGTAGGCTCCGGCTCGGGGCACGATTTCACAGGTTTACGAACCTCTTCCTGTTTCACAGCCCTCTGCCTCTGCTGAGCACTTTTCTCCTCCGATTTTATCCTCTCATACTGCCTGGCCAGCCTGAGCAGATTGTCCACCGAATAGACTTCGGCTTCCCTGATGTACAACTTGTACCGGGACAGAAGGTTCTTGTAGAGTCTCTGAAGTTGGTGGTTGATTGAAAAATCTCCTCTTCTCCTCATGAGAGTCTGAAGTTCTTCTACGTAGTCGTCGATAGCCTCGCCTTCACGCTGCCGTCGACCCAGGATTTGAGCATCCAGGTCTTCCTCGTAGGTTGCTGGATAGTATCGAGACCGAAAGTCCCTTACAAAATCGTTCCAATGATGCCAGAACCCTCTTCGGTTCCGCATCCATAAGGAACACCTTCCTGCTAGCATTTCTGGTAGCGCTGGGAACAACTGCTCCCCTGTCAGCCCGTAGGCTTGTCGTAACTCCTCGAGACGCTCTAGGAAACTAGGAGCGTCCCCATTGCCATCATACGACAACCTCCATCCTCGCACCTTATCACACACCGTCCCTGGGTCCATAAATGGAGTATGAGGGGCTGCAGCTCTGATCGGGGTGCGCGGTGCATGTGGTGGCCTATGCTGGTGAGCCGACGATGCCTCGGGTCTCACAAATGCAGGTTTTGCCTGATACACTGGGCCAGCATCCACATGCGCCGGCATTGACCTCGGCGGCGCTGGCTGTATCACAGTCTCTTCACCTGGAGGTAGCGGTAGCATTGTGAGACATCGCAGCTGCTGCTCCGCTAACGCTCTCCGCAATCCGGAACAGGTGCCGTCAGTGGGTACCGAGTCTAGGAGGAAATCGACAGCCTCTCTGCTCCACAAACGAGATACCCATGAATGTCATGACTCGCCATCTGAAGCTGGTGACACCTCCTCGGGCAGCTTTTCGAGTCTAGAAGACTCCTGATGATCCTCCTCCGCAGGAGGCCACAAAGCTGTTGCTCCTTCCGCCTCATGGTAGCTTGTACTAGCTCCATTGCTAGCCTGGTTCGGATTGCTGGTTTTGTCTACCGTCCTCCTGTGATGGTCCACAAGGACCTTCCTCAGCTCTGCCATTGTACCTGTTGTAGGTAGCCCTACTGATGCTGCTAGTTCCACTGCTTCATTCCGGTGGAGTTTATAAATCCAGGACACTCCTGGATCGCTGTTGTCCTCTCGCGCCTCCTTGTCTTCTCTGGCGCAATTACATTTCTCTTCTGCACTCATTGCTGCTTTTCTCCTCCTGCCTTGGGCCCCACGTTCGTGTGTCAATCTTCTGAGTAGATTTTTGCCCACACCTTTCTCTACCAGAGTTCCCAGTGTCGCTCTGGGCCGGCTAAACTCAGTCGGTGACTGGGGTGGGCCGCAGCAGGGGACGGGAGTCTTGGTGGGGCGTCCGCCAACCACCCTCGTTCGAGTCGGGGGTTGAAACAGGGTCTTGAGTGTTTTGGAGAAATGTTTCCCTCTTTTAGGAAAGAGGGGCCGTGCTTTCGCACTGCCAAAAAGGGTTGGTCGCGGAATGAAGGGAATAGAAACTTTGCGGTGTCAGTCGTGAAAAAGGTCTTCGTGTCGGGACTGAGTCTTAGTCCTCGGGCACCGGGTGTCTTCCCGGGGTCCGGATTGATCACGGAGCTCTAGCAAAAGCTTTCCCTAGCCTTTCTAGAGGTCCTCTCTCGATTCCGCACTGGATTAGTGCGCTGCGGCGGCTCACGCCCTGGACTTTCCTAAGTCCTAGTTGTCGGGCACCAGGTGTCCTCCTGGGGTCCGGGTTGGTCGCGGAGCTCTAGTAAAGGCCTTCCCTAGCCTTTCTAGAGGTCCTCTCTCGATCCCGCACTGAATTAGTGCTCTGCGGCGGCTCGTGCCCTGGACTTTCCTAAGTCCTAGTTGTCGGGCACCAGGTGTCCTCCTGGGGTCCGGGTTGGTCGCGGAGCTCTAGTAAAGGCCTTCCCTAGCCTTTCTAGAGGTCCTCTCTCGATCCTGCACTGAATTAGTGCGCTGCGGCGGCTCGTGCTCCAGACTTTGAACTCGACTGCCTCCTGCTAGCCTTTCTCGAGCCTTCCTCAGTGACCAAGAGGGAGGGGAGAGAGGATGCGCAGCACCGCTGAGCGGTAGGCCAGCGGCTGGCTTGCACGTTGACCCCTTTGATTCTATCAAAGATAGCCGAGCGTCAAATAAATGAGCCCTAAACTCAATTCCTTTCTCTAGTTACGATATACATCGTGACATCCCATAAATTAATATATGTATAAATTATCCTTATATCTATAATTTTCTTTAAATAAATAAATTTTCAAATATTTGAATGATTATCACAAGATTTATCAGCATTCACATGATATGGTGAGCTGTGAAAATATATATGTATATTTAATACTGATACATGGACTTCGTTGAAATTGAAACCTGTTCAGTCTATAGATTTACTAGAACATATTTTGATCAATGGATAATAATTAATAAAAATAATAATTTAAAATCTCAGGGTTTATAAGTTCATGCCATGCATGGAAATTAGCTTCCTTTATATATATATATATCGAATAAATTCATAAAAGTGTTCTTATAACGTATATGATAGTGGTCGACACGTTGTGAATTTCTTAAATTTGAACAAAAATTTATATAGTGCTTTAATCAATTCCCCAATTCACTGACAATGGCCTTATTATTAGATGAGCTCATTTAAGATAAATTGCACACTCACTATAATGATATTCTTGTAGCTCTCGTAGAATAATTAATCATCTCCAATAATTAATTAGCCAGGTCCTTTTCATCTCCGCAGGGCTCGTGTATGGTCCAGATTTCTTACAAATTTCTATCAGTATTAAAAAAATATTCATGGTAATGAATCACAGTAAAGAACTCTCTAACAACACTGAGTTCATAAATAATCAAACATCAATAACATATACTCAACATTTAAAAAAGGGATTGGCTTGATGCTTTTTCAAAAATTGATTGGAAAAATGCCCTATTCTCCATGTGCTCCTCACAGGTCGAGATCACAAGCCAGGGAGAGAGATTTTCAGAAAAATTTCATCTCTTCCTCAAACGATTCATAAGCTTTCCTCTGATTGGCTTTCTCATCTTAGTAAGACGTGATGTAATTGGTTACTTGAGATTCAGGGTTTCTTCAACTTTGTTATACAAAGATAAATAAAAGTTCACAAATAAATGAATTAGGTAATAGTCTGAGAGTATTCCAATAAATAAATCTCAATATATGATGCTATAATATGATATACATTCAATTTTTTATGTGAGCTTTGTGTACTCTTGGTTTTTATACTTTTTTAGATTTCAATAAATATTCGAGTAACAATAATAGTTGTTCTTATCTATTTACATAAACCTTCCCTAGTATATATAATATATATTTTGTGAGTAGAAATTATAATTGAATTCATAATAGTTGATCAAGCAATCAGCTGATTTGTTAGATATTGATTCAATAAATTATTGGTTGATCCAAGATTGATTGATGTATTAAATCAAAACAAGGATTCTAACCTCAAATTGTACATGCAATCTTTTATTTTTTATGATCTGCCAATAATAAACAAGCCGCTTTATAATTTTATTTTCTGCCAAAGAATTCTCATTATAGTTTAGCTACAATTTTACATGGTTCTCTTATCGCTTAATAGATAAAATGATTACTTTTTATCATAAATAATATTCAATTTTATTTGAGTGGTACCTTGACTGGGCTATCTATTCTTTCCATCTTACAATTCTACTAAAGCTCAGACAATTATCAATTTGCATATCCATAAGCTCATGTCCTAACGCCTTGCTCACAGATGCTCATCGATCAAGTCAGTAGGATGAGGAGGCTGGTCATGGCACACAAGTGTGCCAGAACCGGCCTTTATCTCAAGGTCATCCAGGTCAACCACCCTAACCTCAAGGTCATCCAGGTCAACCACCCCCAACCTCAAGGTCATCCAGGTCAACCACCCCCAACCTCAAGGTCATCCAGGTCAACCACCCTAACCTCAAGGTCATCCAGGTCAACCACCCTAACCTCAAGGTCATCCAGGTCAACCACCCAAACCTCAAGGTCATCCAGGTCAACCACCCTAACCTCAAGGTCATCCAGGTAAACCACCCTAACCTCATGGTCATTCAGGTCAACCACCCTAACCTCAAGGTCATTAAAAAAAAAAAAAAAAATTAAAAAAAAATAATTGGAAAAAAAAAATTAAAAAAAAAATAGAAAAAAAAAATTAAAAACACATAAAATCAGGAATAAATGGGAAAAAAGGGAAAAAAGGGGAAAAAAATTCCCTCCGGATCCTGAACTGGGGCTATAAAGGAGTTTTGTTCTGCAAGGAGTGGGACATTGTATCTTGTACAGTCGTGTCCCAAGTCGTGTGCCACCAGTACGTGTGTGTGTGATTTTCGTGTATTTGTTTAAAAGAAAAAAAACATATATATATTAAAAAAAAAAACACATAAAATTGGGAATAAATGGAAAAAAAATGAACTTGGGGGCTATGAACTCTGAACTTGGGGCTATGAACTCTGAACTTGGGGCTCTGAACTCTCTGAACTTGGTGCTCTGAACTCTGAACTCTGGGCTCGGAACTCTCTGAACTTGGGGCTCTGAACTCGGGGCTATGAACTCAGGACAAGTGGTGGTGGTGGTGGTGATAACCTTCCTTGTCAAAAGGTCTATGACAATACCACCCCATCATGACTCACTTCTCAATTCTTCGTTAAGATTAGTATGAAGAAGTATCATATTTCATATAATTTAAGTCTTTAAACATAAATCCTCTATGGTGTAGTGGTTAGCAAGTCAGCTCCCCAAGTTGGAGGTTCTAGGCTCGAATCCAAGGCGGTAAAGGTAAGTATTAAAGGTCAGTATCAACAGAACCAGAGGATATATTTTTTGTATGTAGTGGGTAGACTGGCCCACCACTGCCAGTCGCCCTGCCACCAGTTGCCCGGCCGCCACCGGTCGCCCCGCCACCAGTCACCCGGCCGCCACCGATCGCCCGGCCGCCAGTTGCCCTGCCAGTCGCCCCCGCCACCGGTTGCCCGGCCTCCACCGGTCACCACGGCCGCCGCCGGTCGCCCCGCAGGTCGCCCCACCACCGGTCCCCCAGCCGCCGCTGGTCACCCCACTGGTCGTCCGGCCGCCACCGGTCGCCCTGCCGGTCGCCCGGCCACCGCCAGTCATCCGGCCGCCACCGGTCGCCCGGCCGCCGGTCGCCCCACCACCACCGGTTGCCCCACCGACGGCTGCCATCCCACCACCAACAGTCAACCTGCTGCGGCTGGCAATTGTCCCGCCGGCTGAGCATAGGCATTCTCAATGACCCTAGCTCCTCTTGTCACATGGACCATGCTCACCAGTATTCAGCATGTCTGTGGCAGGACGGTAGGGTCATCCACTTAGTGGTCAGTCAGTCAGTTCAATTACTGATCAGTCACTGATCAGTCACTGTTTAGTCACTGATCAGTCACTGATCAGTCACTGATCAGTCACTGATCAGTCACTGTTCAGTCACTGTTCAGTCACTGTTCAGTCAGGAGCACTCGGCACTTGGTATGGGTCCAAAATGTATGAATAGCTAAGCTCTGTTCAGTCACTGTTCAGTCACTTTTCGGTCCGTGGCACTCGGCACTTGGGATGGGTCAAAGGTATATAAATAACCAAGCTCAAACTCTCAGACCTCAGTATACCGATAAATACTGACCAGTATGTATATCAAACAAAGGAACCATAAGCCAACATTGGAGGAGGTTGTTCCTACCATATTGGAGATTGCTAGGTTGAAGCGTGAAATCAAAAGGAGGCATAAGGAAATCATGCTGGGTGGACGGATTGCAGAAGAGAAACATGTGGAACACTTCAAACCTCTAGCTGAGCCACTAGTCAACCTAGTCGAAACCTTCCAACAGATGCCAGTTCAACAACCATAACTACCTCCATCAAGAGCATCCAAGAAGCGTCCAAGGTATCTGAAGCCTAGAATAAAAATGCACTCCAGGCATGTGAAGGGTAGGCAGAGACAATCCAAGCCAGAGTTGTTATCATCAGAACATCGTCCTTTCTCAACAGCATCAACACACCACACATATCCTACTCCAACAACAACACCATTTGTTAAAGATGCCACATATACAAGGCGTGGACTTACTGGTGCAAGTAAAGCAAAACATAAGCTCCAACTCTCCAGCATTGATGAAGAGTCACCAACATTTGAATCATATGGAACTGGAGAAGTTTCAAGTCCAATGGCAGGCACCTCAGGAGTTGGATGGCAACTATGGAAAGCAGGAAAGCAGGCATTTGAAGGGGATGAGGGTGAGGAGTATAATATGAGTAGAGGATATGATGATAGCAGTGATGAGGAGCTGTCTGGAGATGGACAGGATGATGATAAGAATGTTGAACAATTATTGAATGAAAGTCATGGTACAACAGTTCAGAATATCCTTGATCAAACTGATCTAGCTGGAAAACAGGTGGCTGATTACATTAGAGGATCATTGAGCAAGGACAATGACAATTTTGATGACACTTTTGGGCCAAGAGTGAGAGACAATGCTTACTACCTGGGCAATAAGTATTTAACATTTGGAGAGAATGGTGATAAAATTGTGCTGACTGACCCTGTAGATCAGGAAGAAAAAACCTTCACAGCTACATTGGGACTTTGTGAGTTGATTCTCAAGAAGAATCCAAATCGTGTATTAGTTGAATCTGCTGACAGACAGGCCTATGGAGAAATATTGAACTGGACCAGTGTGTACAGACAGAACAATGATCCAAGAGGGGAGATTGTTAACTACAACAAAGCCAAGTATAAGAATACAATCAAATGCCTTTTGGATGACAGCAGAGATGGTGGTCAAAGACATTCTGAGAGACAAGTGACTGGGAGAGGATCTATTGCTCCAAGGCATGATTTTAGTGAGGAGAAAAGTAAGAAGATCTATAGAGGAAGAGGTGTTCTGTCAGCTATCAAGGGAGCTGCTGGTACAATAGTTAATAAGGCAATCGACATTCTACCAGTTGAACTTCATATCCCTGGCTATCAATACTGTGGACCAGGAACAAAACTTCAGAAGCGATTAGCACAAGGTGATTCAGGAATCAACAAACTTGATCAGGCTTGCAAGGAGCATGATATTGCCTATTCCAAGAGTGGTGATACAGCAAGCAGAGCAGTAGCAGACAGCATCTTGGCAGAGAGAGCCTGGGACAGAGTGAGATCTGAAGATGCAGGGGTGTTGGAAAAAGCTACAGCACTAGCAGTCACCAACATCATGAAGGCTGAGGCAAAATTTGGGGGAGGTATGAAAAGATCACTGAAGGAAGTCGGCAGGGTGGTTGAGAAGGGGAAGAAACAAAAGATTCAACCATCAAAGAAAAAATCAATGAAAGTAGATCAAGGTCTTTACTTGAGACATCAGAAACCAAAGGTTGGTACAGGTCTTTACTTGAGACAGCAGAGATCAAAGGTCGGTAAAGGTCTTCACTTGAGAAAGCAGAGAACAGCAACACCTTAGACACTAGGTAATATATTGAGGTACAATCAAAATCATAATGCTGTACAAAAATGGATATATATTGGATACATAGCAGATTAGATTCATTGTCCTGGGAATCATCTGTGGAGGATAGACATTTTGTCAATCAACTGTGTATCTGGAACAATAGAGAAGATGGTACTCCTATTCTCAAAGTGGGGTGACTATGGTGAGACAAATTTACCATCAATCTCCCCATTTGATCTGAAGATGGATGAGGATCATGTAGAAGATGAGGAGGAAACTGATATGGAGGAGAACAATGAGGTAGAGGTGGGAGAGGAAGAGGATGAGGATGAGGAGAAAGAGGGAGAGGAAGAGGAGGAAGAGGAGGAGAAGGAGGAGGAGGAGAAGGAGGAGGAAGAGAAAGAGGAGGAGGAGGATGATGTAGTGGTGAGAAATACTACTACACCTATACTTTTGACTCGAAGGAGCATCAATTACCTGAAGGAAAGAGGTTGTGAGGTGATTCAACATCAATGACAGGGTATTGTCTCTAACTGAAACAGTGTTCTAGAGGTATCACTGAATATCATCCGAAGACTATTAGACAACATAGAAGACTTGGCAAGGACTAGTGCTGGAAAAGGAGTCTACTACCTGGAACATCACCTGCTTGACATGGACCAAGGAGAAACATCATGGATAAATCACTTTTCTGCACACTCAATATGATAAACAACTTGGATTTTGGAACAGAGATATACCTGCTTGTAGTAAACTTTTCAATGAAATGGATGTTGAATTGATCAATAAAGAGCTAATTGTATTCCAAACTGTTTACTTATTACCTACCATCTCCTTAGATATAGTTTAGCTATAAGTACATTCTGAGTGCCACTGACTGTGCTCAGAATGCCCTTCTCAGCCGGCGGGACAATTGCCAGCCGCAGCAGGTCGACTGTTGGTGGTGGGATGGCAGCCGTCGGTGGGGCGACCAGTGGTGGTGGGGCGACCGGCGGCCGGGCGACCGGTGGCGGCCGGATGACTGGCAGCGGCCGGGCGACCGGCGGGGCGACCGGTGGCGGCCAGACGACCAGTGGGGTGACCGGCGGCGGCTGGGGGACCGGTGGTGGGGCGACCTGCAGGGCGACCGGCGGCGGCCGGGCGACCAGTGGCGGCCAGGCGACCAGCGGGGCAACCAGCTGCCGGGCGATCGGTGGCGGCCGGATGACTGGCGGCGGGGTGACTGGTGGCAGCCGGGCGACCGGTTGCGGGGCGACTGGCAGTGGTGGGCCAGTCTACCCACTACATACAAAAAATATATCCTCTGGTTCTGTTGATACTGACCTTTAATACTTACCTTTACCGCCTTGGATTTGAGCCTAGAACCTCCAACTTGGGGAGCTGACTTGCTAACCACTACACCATAGAGGATTTATGTTTAAAGACTTAAATAATATGAAATATGATACTTCTTCATACTAATGTTAATGAAGAATTGAGAAGTGAGTCATGATGGGGTGGCATTGTCATAGACCTTTTGACAAGGAAGGTTATCACCACCACCACCACCACTTGTCCTGAGTTCAGAGCCCCGAGTTTAGAGCCCCAAGTTCAGAGAGTTCAGAGCCCAGAGTTCAGAGTTCAGAGCACCAAGTTCAGAGAGTTCAGAGCACCAAGTTCAGAGTTCATAGCCCCAAGTTCAGAGTTCATAGACCCTGAGTTCATTTTTTTCCATTTATTCCCGATTTTATGTGTTTTTTTTTAATATTTTTTTTTCCTTTTTTTTTTTATTCTTTTTCTCTTTTTTTTTTTCTTTTAAACAAATACACGAAAATCACATAGACCTGGTAGTACTGGTGGCACACACACGTATTGGGACACGACTGTACAAGACACAATGTCCCACTCCTTGCAGAACAACTTCTTTATAGCCCCAGTTCAGGATCCAGAGGGAATTTTTTTTCTCTCTTTTCCCATTTATTCCTGATTTTATGTGTTTTTAATTTTTTTTTTATTTTTTAAATTTTTTTTTAATTTTTTTTTTAATTTTTTATTTAATTTTTTTTTTTCAATTTTTTTTTCTTTCAATTTTTTTTTTACTTTGGATGACCTTGAGGTTAGGGTGGTTGACCTGGATGACCTTGAGGTTAGGGTGGTTGACCTGGATGACCTTGAGGTTGAGGGTGGTTGACCTGGATGACCTTGAGGTTGGGGGGTGGTTGACCTGGATGACCTTGAGGTTAGGGTGGTTGACCTGGATGACCTTGAGGTTATGGTGGTTGACCTGGATGACCTTGAGGTTAGGGTGGTTGACCTGGATGACTTGAGGTTAGGGTGGTTGACCTGGATGACTTGAGGTTGAGGGTGGTTGACCTGGATGACCTTGAGGTTGGGGGGTGGTTGACCTGGATGACCTTGAGGTTAGGGTGGTTGACCTGGATGACCTTGAGGTGAAGGCCGGTTCTGGCACACTTGTGTGCCAGGACCGGCCTTTTCATCCTCCTCAAGTCCTCGGTCTTTCCCTGTGGATAGTTGTGTAGCTCGAGGCAGTTGGAGCTTGTATACTGCTGAAGATCAGATACAGCTCGTTGTAGGTTATGATTTTTTTTTTTCAGGATATTGATTTCTAACGCCTGAGAATCAATTTTTCCAAGGCATAGTGCAAGCTGCTCCTCCTGTTTTTCAAACTTATGAAGGATATCTGCCACGTCTTCATGACACGAATCTATGGATTTTCCCAAATCTAGTTCCATTCGTCGGATGTCTGCTCGTACTTCGCTAATCATCTGGACCACTTGTTTCAGCGAGATGTCGTCCGAAGACATGGAAGTCTCGAAAGCGATACTCCTTCTCTTCTCTCATCATAACAATAATGTAAACAGTAGATCATTCATCCCTCTCACCGGGTCAACTTTGTTTACAAACAAGGCTACTGCTGTTTGTGTTATTTTCTTCTTCTTCTTCTTCTTCGTCGATATGTTGTCCTAGGTCCTTCCACACAACTTACTGTATATCTATAGTCCATTGTTACTAATCCTATAGGTTCGTCGCAGATGTCTTTCTGATGATGAAGGATGTCTCACGGCAAGTAGCAACGTTATACTTCTCTCTCTATCTCTTTTGAAGGCTGATCTTTCATCCTTGTCAAAAATATTCTCATTCAACTAATATAATATAACTACATAATTCTATTCTAATTCATCATCTGGCCAATACTTAGAAGCCGATTCATCACTCTCTCAACTTATCTTTACATTACACCTAATTATTACACAATTATCCCACTGATATTTCTCCTATAAATACTCAATTACTCAGATTACTCATATTTCTCCATTTCACATCGGTTCCATATTCAGCTCGCTGAATTCTTAGAATAAAGCAGTTTAGAGTCTCGCTGCAGACAATTTCCACTTATGGTTTATCAAATCAAATCAATTGTTCATTTCTGAGATCTTATTTATTGTTTATTTGTTTATACATGTCATAGGCCATTACAAGAAAGCATGGACAATTGTCATACAAAAATCAGTCAATAAAAACATAACTTAATCTAGCAATACTAGTTCTTATTTCTAAACAATGCATTATATTAAGATGACAAAAGTAACTATGACTATGATGCACACTATTATAGATACCAGTAACACAAAAAACAAACATTTATAGATAAAAAATAGAATAGTAGAGTACGGTACTAAAATATAGTCAGTCTATCAGCCTCTTTCACATAGTAATTAATCTTGAAAATGTTGAAAGGAAGGCCTAGGATTTAATTTATGAGTGCCTGCCAACTATACGGACACTCCTCAATCAACCAGTCCTTAGTCATTCTTTTGAACAGGCCAAGTGATTGAGCCTCCTTTAACAGGGTTGGCAACGAATTAAAAACCTTTATAATTTTATGCTCCGTACTTTGTTCATAAAATGCTGTTCGGTGCTGATTAATTCTTACAACATTTCTTGATCTGGTGAAATGATCATGAATATCAGATCCTGTTGTCCAACTGTCATGTGACTTATAAGCAAAAATAGCAAGGTTGTAAATATAAAGAGCAGGAACTGTCATGATTCTTGATGACTTGAAAATGGACCGACAAGAAAATCTATGGGGCTTCCCAAATATGATCCTAACAGTTCTCTTCTGGGCTTTGAAAACCATCAGTGCATCTCTTGAAACACCCCAAAGCAGTATGCCATATGAGAGTAGTGACTCAAAATACCCATGGTAGGCAGCAATCACAGCATCTCTTGCCAGAACCCCAGATAATCTTGAGATAATGAAGGCTGCTGAATTGAGTTTTTTTATCAGTGATTCCACATGAACTGACCATGCCAAATTCCGGTCGACAGTCACTCCCAGGAACCCTGCCGAGGTGGAGGGCTGAACCTCCTCACCATCAATATCAAACTGAAAAGAGCCCAGCTGTGATCGCTGTATCTGGAATTCAATAAATGAGGTTCTCTTAATGTTCACCTCCAACAAGTTTGCCTTGCACCACTGAGCCACCTCACTAAGCACAGAGTCTGCAGTCAGCTAAAGTTCATCACTATTCCTAGCTGTTATTAGGAAATTTGAATCATCAGCAAAGAGAACTGATTTGGCATGATGTACATTTGCAGGGAGGTCATTAATGTAGATCAGAAACAGAAGGGGACCCAAAATTGATCCCTGTGGGACCCCTCTCCCAACAGGACGAAGTTCAGACCTGAATTTACCATTAATGACAACACCATTATCGTCCTCTATTTCAACCATCTGGTTTCTGTTACTAAGATAAGACTCAATCATCGACAAGAAAATTACCTCTAATTCCATAGTAATGAAGCTTCCTTAGGAGAATGCTGTGGTTCAGGCTGTCAAATGCCTTCTTCATTTACAACAAAAAACCTTTTCCTATTCTTCTTTTTCAACGAAAAACCCCATGACCTTGACACCCTGATCCAATGATGAATAGATATCACTGATGAAACTCTCCAATGCAATGCATCTACGGTTGACATTCCAGCTCTAAAACCATATAGACACTCACTTAAAAGATTGTTATTCAGGAAGTGAGCCAGCAAGGGGTCATATATTGCTCTCTCCCATACCTTGGACAAAGAGGTCAAGTTAGCTATAGGTCGGTATTTATCCACTTCCTTCCGAGAGCCTTTTTTTAAAATTGGCTTTAGCTTAGATACCTTGAAGCAGGCGGGGAATGACCCAGAAGCACATGATCTGTTCAGAAGCTGAGTGACAGGACCACTGACACAATGGAAAAACTCATTTAGTATTTTTGAAGGAATTCCATCAGACCCACTGGACATTTTCATTTTTAGCTTCTTAGCAATAGATACAACCTCTTGCTCAGACCAAGTTGGCATGACAGAGACAGCAGCATTACCAGGGTTAGAATTTACAAGTAAATCACAAAAAGAAGGACCGTCAAAAACCCCCAAACTGAGCCTATTATTCGATGAAACCACCCCAGCAAAGTAGTCATTGAATGCTTCAGCAACTTCACAAAGTGATACTACTGGGAGGCCATCAATCACAATTGGATACTCAGTACTCACCCTGATGGGAGTTTCCTTCCTGATTAGATTCCATACAGCCTTAGATTTGTTGTCAGCAGAAGCTATCAGTCTCTTGGAATATTCAGTCTTGAGAGAATGGATCAGCAGTCTGATGTCAGAGGATATCTTTTTGAACAACTCACGAAACAGAGTATTTTGAGGATAAGCCTTCATAAACTGCTCCAGGTCTCGCTTCCTGTTACAGAGATCCTTCAAGTAAGGATTTGATCCAGGGGATCATTTTATAATGATGATGAGCAGTTTAACGCTTTACTCGGGGCATTTGTTTGTTTACTAATTATCCTGACTCCTCAATAATAAGAACAGTTTACTCGATCCAACTGTCCAATAATTATTATCAAGTTGTCAGAACAAAATTAGTTTGAACTACTAATGCAAATTTCTACGTCCATCGAAAGCATTACTCCTAGCTCGACTTCTAGTGAAATAAGGTGATCCTTCCACTATTCTACTTCTACCGTTCATAGCTACCAGACTCGGCGCTCGGTGTTATCAGCGAGGAGGCAGCTCAAGGGTTCAGATGTCACCATAAGAGAGGATCTCACCAGACGAAGACATGCTCACTTCCGCGAGGTGGCCGCCAGAGTGGGTATCCGGAATGCGTGGACGGTCGACGGCAGAGTGATGTGGCGCGAGGGTGACAGAGTATTTTCCAGTGAGCCGTGAGCTTCTTTTTTGATATTATTATTCTTATAAGCATTTCAACCACGGACTGTAAAGCTCTACTGAATTTTAAGGAATATGATTTAAAGAACTATTTTTTTCATACATATTATTCATTTAATTATTCAATGAATCATTCCACTTAATTATCGGTTCAGCTAATGCAGTCAATATATCCAGTAAATTGTTGCTTATTTCAGTAATTTCAGTTCAGTTCTATTGATTCAATTTTAACTGATCAAATTTGTTCATTCACACAATTTCATTTAGTGAGTCATTTCATCCTTTACTTTTTAAATATTACTCTTTATCGTTGATTGGCTGGATGGTCAAATCTAAGACAATCTTACATTTCCTCTTCCAAACTTTTCCATTCAGTCAAATCCATATATCATTTTGATGTCTACATTGAATTTTATCTCTGAGTGTGAATGAAGAGTAGGATCTCACGTGCTTGAGTGATTGTGATCTGCTTATCTTTTGCATACCGTTATCTTGACTACGTCTCTCTTATCTGTTCCCCCGGTTTTAAAATTATTTTTAATCGGTTGGGTTCATCTCCAATGTAAGATAACAACAACGTTTTTTTCTCTTTTCTAGATTTTTTCAAATCAATCTCATTTTCCTGTGTCACAATGGAAGAGGTTAACGCTCATACCTATATTTATCAGTATGCTGTTCATTGCCTTTTCCTTCTCTCTTTTTTTCTAACCAACTACAGTATCTTGATTAAGTCATCTGCTTTCTTTCCTTCTATCAATCATTCGCTGTTTCTCTAGGATTTATTTCAACATTGTCTGCTGTAGAATGTTTATATTGATGGAGCCGAACTGCTTGGGCCATCTTATAAAGCGTTATCTTATTTGTGTGATAGCGCTCGACTTTTTTACCATTTATTTTTATTTTTATCTCTTATGATTTCTTTATCTCTTCTCTCATTTCTTTCTCTGTGTGTGTGTGTGAGAATGATTGTGGAGAGTGTCTTTTTTGTAACGTTTCGTTGTTTTGCCAATTCATCACTCTCTTCTGCCTTGCTGCTTCGTCGCAGCCACACTGTCTGTACAGCAGGATGACGGCGCGGCCGCGCTGAGTGTCGGCGGTTGCCTTAAGCGGGCTGTCTCTCCTTTCCCTGATCGACTTAGGATCGCTCATGTTAATGCGCAATCCCTTCTCTGTCATATAGATGAATTTAGGCACACTTTTGAGGACAAAGATTGTGACATCATTCTGATATCTGAGTCCTGGCTAAAACCAACAATCCCTAATCGACTTGTTGCACTCGAAGATTATGTGCTCATTCGGAATGACCGACTGCACATGAATGGGGGAGGGGTTGCGGCATTTGTGAAGCGTTCTCTGCTGCCTGTTCATAAGTTCTCCTCCGATACCTCCCCGTGCAGCTAGACCTGAATACATGTTTATTGAGGTTAAGTGTAACGGATTTAAAATGCTAATAGCAGTTTGCTACAGGCCGCCTCATATTGGGTACATGTCAGAATTTGAGGAAGCACTACTTGAGCTGATGGTGCCCTATGAACATGTGGCTATCATGGGTGACTTCAATACTGACCTTCTTGGACCTGATACTCACGACAAAATACAACTTACCACTATGTTCTTTGCGAATGGTATGACCTTGCTGCCTCTCCAAGCTACGCACCATACATCCACTTCAGACACATTGCTTGATCTTATTGCAGTTGCTGATAAGAGAGCAGCTGTGTGCCATGGGCAGATCCCCTTTCCAGGCCTTTCTGCACATGATATGATATTTCTTGTTTATAATATTAAGAGGCCCAAACCCAAACCTAAAATAATCACTTATAGAGATTATAAGAATATCAACTACCACAATTTGTTCAATGATGCAATTAATCTAGACTGGCTGCACATATTCCATACTAACGATATTAATGTTATGTTGGACATTCTAAATCACAATATCTTTTTTAAAAGCATGCTCCTTTAAAAAATCTCAGAGTAACCAGGGATCCAGCTCCATGGCTCACAGATGAGATACGCCAGCTAATGAGGGATCGAGATTATTGGTGCAAAAAAGCAAGAGCGTCAAAAAGTCCCAATGACTTCAATTTTTATAAGTGGTTGAGAAACTCTTGCAAGCAAACAATTAGAAATGCTAAAGCTACATTCTACCGAAACTTGATCTCCTCAAAACGATCATCAACTTCATCTCTATGGCGTACTCTAAGAGAGATTGGGGCTGGCAAGGAGAGGCAGGTACCGACTGTTGCTCACTCGCTGGATGATCTCAATGATTTCTTCACTGACATCCCTGTAAGTTTGGACCAAGCTCGTGCCCACTTCGATTCTCTGCCTGATTTTCATCCCAATGAAGACTTCCACTTCTCCAATGTCACAGAGCAGGAAGTCTTTTTTGCTGTTCATAGAGTGAACAGTTTAACAACATAGAGTGAACTCTGTTGGTGCAGACGGTATCCCAATCAAATTTATAAAAATTATCCTCCCTCTCATCCTTCCTTTCCTCACTCATTTGATCAATACCTCACTTTTAACGTCCGTTTTTCCCAATGACTGGAAGTCATCCATAGTGATTCCCTTGAACAAGATCCCTAATCCTCTCTCTCCATCTGATTACAGGCCTATTAGCTTACTGTCCGTCATGTTTAAGGTTCTGGAAATTATTGTACACTCCCAATTGAGCACTTTCATCCATGGTTCTGGATTGATTGGTGACTTTCAGTCAGGGTTCCGTGGCGGTCATAGCACCACCTCTGCGCTCCTGAGAGTCACTGACGACATCCGTAGAGCCATGGATAGTAGAGAGTTAACAGTTCTAGTCCGAATAGATTTGAGCAAGGCATTCGATAGCATTTCCATCCTACTTTACTATATGAACTCAGAAACTTAGGTTTTTCCAACGCCACTGTGGCATGGGTAAGGTCCTATCTTCAGGGTCGGTGTCAGCATGTGAGAGTTGGGGATGCCTCTTCACGGTGGCGTGAAGTGAACAGAGGAGTTCCTCAGGGTTCGGTACTGGGTCCTCTGATTTTCCCGATCTTTAACTACTGTGACATTGTGACTCTTGACATGATAGTTCAACTTCTGCAGAGGATGCAGTGTGCACATAATTACTGTGTTCGCTTTATCTTCAACCTGAGACGTGGCGACCATGTAACTGAATAATTCAACAGACTTGAACTCATGAAGCTGCGTGAGAGTAGATCATATCATGCTTTGTGCTTCCTCTATAAGATATTGAAAACTAAAACCCCTAAGTATCTGGCTGTAGAGTACCATTACTTGAGTGATTTTGGTTGTGGAGGAACACGGCATGGATCCCATCTGCTGGCTGTCCCAACACATAGGACTGTTATGTACAACAAGTCGTTTCTTGTGACAGCCTGTAGTTTGTGGAATTCTCTGCCTGCTGAGCTAAGGCTTGTTGAGGGACATCGTCGGTTCGGCGCGGCTGTCTTGCGGTGGATCAGAGGTGGTGGACTCGACTGGAATGTTAACTGAATCTTAACATAAGTGTGTGTTGGTGTGTGTGTGTGTGTGTGTGTGTGTGTGTGTGTGTGTGTGTGTGTGTGTGTGTGTGTGTGTGTGTGTGTGTGTGTGTGTGTCTTTTCTTCCCTCCTTATCTATTCCTTTCTTCTTCTTTCTATCGAAATGGTCTATGGATTTTGAACTGACTTTTATACCGTTTTCACTTTTCTCTTTTTTATTATTTTTTTTCCACTGACTTAAATTCGAAAGTAAAATTTTTTTTCTTTCCTCCACTTGATATTTGGAAGTATTTATTATTGTAAAATTAGTTTGTTTTCGTAGTCTTATAATCTTTGTTGTACAGTGTTTTAGTTTTATTCAGGATTGTATTGGAGGGTTAAGTGTAAGAGAGGGCCGGCTGCGCCCTAACTTCGCCCTCCCAGGTTTTTTAATGAAGGCAGCAAATCAATCAATCAATCAATCTACCTGGAGGGTAGAGTGGGTCTTCTCTCTCATCCAACACGGGGCTAGGGAGATTTTCTTCTTCTTCCCCCTCGACATTTTCTTCATCAATATTTTCTACCACCTCTTCTCGTTAAATATCTTCGGCTTCAAAAATTTCGTCATCCTCATCCTCGGGTGCACAATAATCGATGAACTCCTCATTCCTCCTATGATCGAGATCCTCATCATCCCCAGCTATGTCTTCATCTGACAACGGTTCATTTTCTTGTTAAAAAACCTCCATTCTCTTATAACATGGTTTCATCCTATTAATATGTACTATTACTCTTTCTCCCCCCAATAAATTTATCATATAATTTACATCAGATAGCTTCTTACCAACAACATAGGGTCCCTTCCAAGGAAGGTGGAATTTCGCTGAGTCTCCTGGTTTAACAGCTGGCTCTAACAGATACACTAAATCTCCTTCCTCAAAACTCCGAAGTTTTCTAATGAGATTGGCTTGCTTCATTCGTTTTTGCGCCGCTTGTATAGATCGTTCATTTGCTATTTTGTATGCTTCTGAGAATCTTTCCTTCAACTCTTTCAGATGAAACTCAGTAGTTTTTCCACGAACCTCATCTGGTATGACACACGATCCTGGAAGCACTATTTCTCGTCCATATAGCATGAAATGAGGAGAATAACCGATAGATGCATAAGGTGTGGATCTGTATGCTATCAGGGCATAGGGCAACCAGGTGTCCCAATCGGTACCGTCTCTTTTTATGAAATGTGCTATGGACTCGTTCAGGGTACAATGTAATCGCTCAATTCTACCATTACATTCCGGATGATACACTGTCGTTCTGATTTTGTCAATACCCAGCATTTTACAAGTTTCCACAAATAAACTGGATAAAAAGTTTTGGCCTTGATCACTCAGCAGACGGTTGGGTACACCGTGTCGAGTTATAATGTGGGTGATGAAGACTTTAGCTATTGTTTTGGCTGTTTGATTGATGATTGGAATGACCTCAGCATAACGTGTGAAATGATCGATGAAGCTAACATAGTATTTGTTTCCATTCCGGGTTGTTGGAAGTGGACCAACTACATCCATCGATACAAGATCGAAAGGATAACTTGGTTCTTCAATGGGTTGGACTGGGGCTTTCAAAGGAACGGGAGTTTTTCAACAAGCACATTCATGACATTCTGCTGCAAACTTTCTCACATCATCTCCTAGTGCGGGCCAATAGTATCTCTGTTTCACACGACTAGCGGTTCTCTCTTGTCCTGAGTGTCCTGCCCAAGGGGTGCTGTGATTCAGTTTTAACACAGTTGTTCTTAGTGTTTTAGGGACAGCTAATTTCCAGTGAGGCGGATCGTCGTTTTTGTTGGTCCACCATACTAATCCATTCTCTATCTGACCCAGATTTGATTCCAACAATTTACTGCACTAATCATCATGCAGCTGTTCGACTGCAACACAATCATCTGATAATTCTTCCATTTGTACTCCATTTACGGTGCAACTGAGAGCATCTGCATTGGAGTGTCTTTTACCAGGCTTATGAACCATGTCGTACTGAAACTCAGCCAATCTCAGAGCCCACCTGGTTAGTCTGGATGAAGGGTCGCGCAGACTTAGCATCCATTTCAGAGCTGCATGGTCGGTGACTAGCATAAACTTCCTTCCTAAAAGATAGCATCGAAACTGTTTTGTTGCATACATAACAGCCAGCAGTTCACGTTCTGTAGTACTATAATTTTTCTCGGCGTCATTCAATTGTCGACTGGCAAATGCTACAGGCCTCTCTCCGTTATCCGCTTGCTGTGAAAGTATCGCACCAATCGATGTGCTTGATGTGTCTGTTGCAACGATAAATTTGTGATCAAAGTCAGGAAATATAAGGACATTCTCCGAACACAATAATTTCTTCAATTTTTCGAATGATTCCATCTGTTGTGGCCCCCATACAAAGTCCACTCCTTTCTTCGTTAATTGTGTTAGGGGTTGAGCTATAAAGGCGAATCCATTGATAAAACGTTGATAATAGCCGGCTAAACCAAGCCAACTTCTGACTTCTTGCATGTTCTTCGGCTCAGGGTATTGTTTAACCGCCTTGATTTTCTCCAGATCTGGTTTCACTCCTTCCGATGTCACCAGGTGACCCAGATAACGAACAAAACTTTTCACAAAATTGCATTTTTCAAGATTTACTTTCAAATTAGCATTCTCAAATATTGCTAACATGTGCGCAAGACATTCTGCATGGATAGACAACAACATTGTATTACCTGAAGAATTTCTCATTTATTATGTCAATTACTTGAAATTTAAAGAACGAAATATGCAGTACATTTTATCAAAATATTATTCCTACAAAAACTACCTGCCAATAAGATTCTGCTAACGAGAAATTTTACCAATTAGGGTCTCGGCCGGGTGAAAATGTTTTATAGGGAGCTAGAAATTTTGGCACTTACCCACAGCTATCACTCCCACCATAATCCCAAACCACAGGACACTCACGTATATTATAATGCCGGAAAATGACTTAACTTTTTTCAATACACTATGGATTTTAATCTGCTTGGTACCTCAGTTGTTTAATGACTGGAGGTTTTCCGTCCGGAAAACTTCCCCCTCTCCATGTCAGTGTGCCAGAAGGCCTAACTGCTGCTATTGGAAGAGTCGGTTCTCACAAGATTCGGCAAGCGGGTACCTGCCAGGTCTGCAGTATTCCTCTGTGAAAATATCTACAGGCTACCAAACATCCGCCTTGTCCTTGCCTCATGCAGCCGTCTCATCCGTGAGGACTATCCCTGAATTTGCTGGTTCCCAGAGTCATTTAGACATAAGTTAGCAGAATCTTTTTTTCACTGCAAAAATACTACTTACTCACTAAATTATATATTTTCTCACAAAGTCCAACTACAGAAATTATTATTCTAATATCAGAGTCTTTTCTCCTGAAAAATCTAAAATCTAAAACACGAAAGAATCAATCAATAAATAAGTAATCAAATACTACTCATGTCACATAATAAATAATCCAGATTTAATCCTACCCAACAATTTTATGAGTTCTTTGAAAAAATCATGATGGATTCATCAACTTTCAGCTTACTTTTCCTCTTTTTTTTTATTTTTACATCTCCTTTTATGTACTTTTGTATTTCGAAATCATTGTCACTGCATAGCAAATAGTGTGAATGAACTACAACTCACTGCCAACACACAAGTGTTACTTATGTTGGCAGTGCCAAAAAGGAGAAATTGCTTCTACAATGAAGTTAACTGAACATTTTATTTTACTTCTACTACTGTACTATGTCAAGTTCATTTATTAAGTTATTTACTTAATCTATTGTACCTAAGTATTTAGTATAATTTATAATTTTGTTTCTGTTTTTGTATAGTTAAATTTTCATTTTGTTTCATTTTATTTTAATGATGTAATGTACTTTTTTGGTGAAATAAATTCAATTCAAATTAAGACTAAAATTTTTTTAGTTTTCCAAAAAAAGTCTCACTTTAGGCTTTTTGTTGATCAATCCGGGTGCAGAATTGCGATTCAAACACTTTTTGTCTTCTGCAAAAATCTTCTACAATGCACTGTTAACTATATAATTGACCTTTCGCGCTGAATCCAGAGTGAATATGTTTGCAAAATGTTCAAGTTTCCCAAAAAAGTCAAAAATTGTATTTCTGATCGATAATTCGGATGCAGAATTGGATTTTAAAGAATTTTTGACTTCTGGGAAAATTGTCTACAATGCACTGTTGATGATATAATAGACCTTTTGCACTAATTTTAATCCAGACAGAGACAGAAATAAATTTGACCAATTTTCAAGTTTCCCAAAAAACAGTTTTTTATGACTAATTCGGGTGTAGAAGTAAATTTCCAGCACTTTTAGTCTCTTGCAAAAGTTGTCTACAATGCTCCGTTAATGATATGATAGACCTTCTATACTAAATCCAGAGGGACTTGAAATAAATTTTTGCCAGATGTTTAAGTTTCCCAAAAAAGTAAAATAAATGTATTTATGATAAGACCTGCTTTCAATGGCATGGTCTATAGAGCACTAACAATACCTATGAGCCATCATGATTTTGATATTGAGATCATTAAAATTAAACAGATAGCTGTCACAAATGGGTATGGAGAAAGTATGGTGGACACATTATTGAGTAAAATTAATAGACAAATTTCAATCAATTCTAGCTTTGTAGGCTCAAACTGTGAGGAGAAGACTTGGATAACAATCGCATATTAGGCCTTGTATCTGATAAGATAGGTAGGGAATTGAAGAGGAATGGATTAATAGACTTACTTTTGGGGCTGTCGACGTTTTCGTGAATTAAATCTTAACTGTACCCCAATCCATAGGTTTGGTGACAGGACGGGATTACCACATGGTACGACCAGGCCTGGGATATGTTCTATTTCCAAGAGATTTAAATTTCAATTCGTTAATAGTAGAGTTTCTTGTTGATACATGCACTGATATCCATGTTAAATCCAGTTACAAGATTCCTTTCCAAATCTCCTTGTTAATCTAATCAGTTACTTAGTTACAATGGCAAGCCCACAAGCCTCGCTTACTATTCGTGTGAAGAAGAAAGAAACTTTGTTTAGCCGTGTTCAACAAGCTTATGACTTGTTGAAGGACATCAATGATCCTAAAATTCAATCTCAATTTTTGATAAGAAGCATATCTATTGAAAATACTGTGAAAGAATATTCTGCACTCTTAGATGAAATCAATGAATTATCTATTCAAGTTGAACCTACTAAAGAACCTGAATATCAATCACTTACCGTTATTGATAATTTATCCTGTGCAATAATAAATGCTCGTGATAAATTGAATCAAATGAAAAATGAGAAGCCGAAGGAGAAAAGTGAACCTTCACCTTCAACCTCTCATTCTCCCCGTTTGGACATGATATTACCTCCAACTGAAATAAAACCGTTTGATGGCTCTGATATTTCAGACTGGCCAAGATTAAAAAATATCTTCTCATCATTGATTGTGGATGATAAATATTATTCTCCTGTTCATAAATCTCATATTTTGCATAATTTGTTGAAAGGCGAAGCAGCCAGAGTAGTGAAATCTTTTCAGATAAGTAGTGATTTTGATTTGGCATGGAAAACTCTATGCAAGCGTTATGAAAGTGATAGGGTGCTAGCTAACTACTACGTAAATGAGATTTTGAAAACTAGTTCAATCCCATTTAAACCTTCGTTACAATCGCTTCAAGATTTTCTTGTTAAAGTAGGTGATTGTATTACCACTCTGAAGTCGTTGAAAGTTCCCGATTTGGCTGATTATATTTTGTACTCATTGGCTATTCGTCAATTAGATAAAATATCACGTGAATCGTTTGAGCTCGAGGTAGCTGATAAGAGCTTTCCTTCTTGTCAACAGTTGATTGATTTCGTGAATAGGAGAGTTAGATCTTATCAATTATCTGCATCTGAAGTGCCGTCTGTTAATGAACAAAAATCTATCGAAAAGCCGAAAAATAAGTCTTTTCAGAAAAAGGTTGTCTTATCTACTCAGGCTGATAACAGCGTTCGAAATAAAAGCAGCTTAGTTACTTGTGAATTGAATGATAGTGCTGAAACAAAATGCTCATTTTGCAACTCAACGAATCATTCATTATTCAAATGTCCTGCTTTCTTGAAAAGAGATCCAAAAGCTAGGAATGAATTTATTAAATCATTGAGAGTCTGTTTCAATTGTTTCTCCAAATTTCACGCTGTAAACCAATGCAAGTCTAAATCGTTGTGTTATTGTGGTCGTATGCATAATAAATTACTTCATTATCCTCGTAGTAGTGATAATAGCCGTTCGAATTCTCCTGTTCGTTATCAGAAGTCTACTGATAACATCTCTAAAGTTGCTTTGAAATCGAAATCCGTTGATTCGATCACTCAAACTGATAGCACTATGAATGTTGTTGAGAATTCAAATTCTCCTAAGCATTGTGGTATCACTGATAATGTTATTGATAAGTCATCAATTGTTAGTTTAATTCCTAAAACGAGTGCTGTTCTGGGTACTGCTCAAGCAGTTATTAAAAATTCATCTGGTTCGTTTATTGGTGTTCGTTTAATGAATGATTCTGGTAGTACTGCTAATTTCATCACAAAAGATCTTGTTATGAAACTTGGTTTATCTGTTCATGATTGTCATCAAAATTTCTCTGGTTTGAATTCCTCGAGTGTAGGGAATTCTTCTGGTGTTGTGAAATGTTTGTTGAAACCTAAGGGCTCAAATCACCCTCGTCTAGAAGCTGAGGCTTACGTGATTGATAAAATAGTTGGTTCATTGCCCCCTATTTATCTCAGTTCGAAAGTGCAAAATGAGTTGAAAAAATTCAACCTTGCTGATCCTGTGTTCTATGAACAACGTTCCGTTGATCTTCTATTGGGATGTCAGTTATTGTCAGTTGATACACGTCATCATAGTCAAGTCTCATCTAGTGAAGAGTGTTCATTTTGCGTGATTCCTACCGTGTTTGGTGACATTATTTTGGGTGAATTTCCAAATCATTCCGGTCTTCTTAATCAGTCATTGACTGCATTAATGACGTGTCCCACCTCTGAGAACTCGTTGAATAATTTGGTTCATAAGTTTTGGGAAAGTGAAGAAATTCCTAATCATAAATTTCCTAGTCCCGATGATGAGTTTTGTGAGGAACATTTTGCTGAAACTCACACGCGTGATACTGAAGGAAGATATGATGTTCGTCTTCCTTTCAAAGTTGACACTAATCAACTCAAGTTTCATGAATCTCATGATGTTGCTTTAAATCGTTTTCTGTCGTTGGAGCGTCGTATGCTGCGTGATGCTCGTTTGAAATCTGATTGTGTATCATTTATGGAAGAGTATCTTCCTTTGGATCATATGGAAGTTGCTAAAAAACCAGGTAAATATTTTATTCCTTATTTTTGTGTATTCAATCCGTCATCACCTACAACAAAGGTTCGTGTTGTATTTGATGAGTCTGCTAAAAAGAGTCACATTTCGTTGAATCAAGTTCTTCATTCAGGTCCAAAATTGTTAAATGACATATGTGATGTGTTAACTAGATTCAGACTTCACTCATTCGTATTCATGTGTGATGTTACGAAAATGTATCGTGCTATCCTCGTTGATGAAGAAGATCGTTCTTTCCTTCACATATTGTTTTGTAAAGATCCTTCCGATGATATTGTCGTTTATGAGCTCAAAACAATCACATATGGTTTGAAACCGTCTGGTTTTCTTGCTCAACGTGCTCTCATTCAACTGGCAAAAGATGAAGGAGATAAATTTCCGTTGGTAGCAGCAGCTATTCGTGATGATATATATCACGACGATTTTCTCACAGGTGCTTATTCGTTGGAAGAAATCTGTGAAATAAAATCACAACTTTGTAATCTTCTTAACTGTGCTCATATCAAGTTGAATAAATGGAGCAGTAATTCTCCTGAGTTCTTGGATTCGATTTGTTCTGAAAACATTCAAGTACCACTTCATATCAGTGATGAGCCTAATTCAAATGTGAAAGTTCTTGGCATAATGTGGAACCCAACTACTGATTGTTTTCATATTAAAGTCTCCGCTCCAGAGTTTCAAAAGAAAAACTCTAAGCGCACTTTTCTGTCCGTTATCGCGCATCTGTATGACCCTCTCGGTTTTATAGCTCCAGTAATATTCAAAATGAAATGTTTTTTACAAGAGCTGTGGAAGTTGAACATCGATTGGGATACGCCAATTCCTGTTGACTACAACGAATGCTGGAACAAGCTGATGAGAGAGCTTCCTGCTCTAAGTTCAATTTCAATTCCTCGATGCGTTTATGGTGATGCTTTTTCTTATCAAATACTTGGGTTTTCCGATGCATCGCAGAAAGGAATCTGTGCTTGTATCTTCTTGAGAGTTGTGTCGTCAGAATCTACGGTGAAATTCTTCTTGTTGAAAGCTAAAACTAAAGTTGCGTCGTTGAAAACTCTGTCTATTCCTCGATTAGAGCTTCAAGCTGTGTTGTTGCTTTCGCGATTGTATGTTTCAGTCCTTCCTTCACTGGAAAAAATCAATCTTCAATCTACGTTTCTGTTCAGTGATTCAACTATTGTTTTATCTTGGTTGCATATACCTCCTTACAAGTTGCAAACGTTTGTTGCAAATCGTGTTGTGAGAATATTAGAGTTGACTAATATTTCAGATTGGAATCAAATTGGTACTGATTTCAATATTGCCGACGTTGGATCAAGAGGCGTTTCTCCCCAAAACTTGTGCAATTCGCAAGATTGGTTCAATGCTCCAACATGGTGTTCTGATTCGTTGTCATGTTGGCCGTTGTCATCTATGACTTACCCTGCTACTGAAATTCTGCCTGATGTGAAACAAAATGAAGGTGTTGTTTTGAATATCACTGAAGAGACTGCTGGTATTCAGATAACACGTTTCTCCTCATACATGAGATTGTTACGTTCCTGTGCTTATGTTTTACGTTTCGTGAATAACTGTAAAGCATCAATTAGTGGTGTCTGTCGTAAATCAGGCGCACTTAGTGTTCAAGAGTTGAAATGTGTACAAATTTATTGTGTTAAAATTGTTCAAAAGTGTCATCTCAATTGTGAACTCGACCTATTGAAAGAGGGTGAACCATGTGATAAGAGTTTCCAAAAATTGTCTGTATCCTTAGATTGTGATGGTGTGATTCGTGTTGGTGGCAGATTGGTAAATAGTGCTTTAGGATATGAAGCCAAGCATCCTTGTTTGAAACATAAAGATAGTCATTTTACTAAACTCCTCATTGAGTATTATCATATTTCTCATCTTCATGCTGGACCAAGAATAATGCGTGCTCTTATTCAGTTATTTTTAAGTTATTCATTTAAGTTATTTAGTTACTTATTTTAAGTTATTTTTGGATTGTTGGAGCACACAGTGTTATCAGAAATGTGATTTTCAATTGTACTCGTTGCCGTTTATTCAATGCAACTCCTGTTGCTCCCGTCACGGGTGATCTTCCCAGCTCTCGTGTTGTTCCCAGTGCTCCCTTTCTAAAGGCTGCGGTCGATCTAGCTGGTCCTTTCACTGTCAAAGAGAGTATTCGGCCCAAAGCTCGTACGTACAAGGCATACTTTGCACTGTTTGTCTGTCTGGCAACAAAAGCTTGTCACATTGAGGTGCTTACAAGTCTTTCATCCGAAGAGTTTATTAACACTCTCCATCGTTTTGTTTCTAGGCGTGGATTGCCTAAAGAAATATTCTGTGATCAAGGGACGAATTTCAAAGGTGCTGCGCGACAATTGAAGGAAATTGTTGAATTTCTCAGATCATCAGAAAATCAATCCAACGTCTGTGATGCGATGTCATCTAAAAGCATCCAATTTCGTTTTAATATTCCACATGCTCCTTTCATGAATGGAATCTGTGAGTCTAATATTAAAAATGTGAAATTCCATTTGTTTCGTGAAGTGGGAAATTCGGTCCTAACTATTGTTGAGCTTTCCACTCTGTTGGTGAAAATTGAGGCGATACTCAATTCGAGACCGTTGTATGCGCTCTCTTCATCTCCTGATGACTACGAGGCGCTGACTCCCGGACATTTCCTTGTTCATCGCCCTCTGTTGGCGGTTCCTGAAATTGATGTGAGTGATGTCAACGAGCACAGACTGTCTCGTTGGGAAAAGGTTAATCGATTCACTCAGAGATTGTGGAAGAGGTGGGAGAGTGAATACCTCCACACTCTTCAACAGAAGAATAAGTGGTTTGAGAGTGACACAAACCTTCAGGTAGGGCAGTTAGTATGGATTAAACAGGACAATTCATCACCCTTATCATACCCGTTAGGTAGAGTCACCCAAATCATAAGTGATGCTAAGGGTGTTGTGCGCTCAGCTCATGTGAAAACTAACTCTGGTGAGTATGTTAGGCCAGTTAGGAAACTTGCCCCCATTCTTCCCTATTAGTTTAACCCACACACGAAGTTTTCCGTTTTCCTTTCCTATTTCTTTTTCCCTTCGTTTTTCCTTTTCTACCGTTCAGTGCATGTTGTCTTGTTTTTCTTTTACTTTTAAATTTTAGTTTTTTTTTGAGTTTATGTTCTTGGAAATGGGGCGTTCCAAGGCGGGCGGAGATGGTGGATTCACGGAGGATCGGCAGCCTTGATTGTGGTTGATTAGTTTGTGCTTTCCTCCCCTTCCCCCTCTCCCAAAGAGGCAAGATAACCTCTCTCCCTCACCCCTCCTTCATCCTCCCCGTTTATCTTTCAACCCAGCACTTCAAGAAGCGTGTTAGAGAAGTCAACATCGTTCCGTTCCATTTCTCCTGTTCCGTGGCGTTCGAGCTGAACGCAATTACCTCGTCTCGTTTCGTGATATATGTACAATATCATATAGGCCTACGCATAAAGACAGGATATCGTCTGCAGTAACTTCTACACACGAGATACAGTCCACTTCCTCGCCAGTTCCAAGGTTAGTGCAGATTAATAGACTTACTTTTGGGACTGTCGACGTTTTCGTGAATTAAATCTTAACTGTACCCCAATCCATAGGTTTGGGGACAGGACGGGATTACCAGTCATATTGGAGACTTGAGGCACAAGAAAAATTGAGTCAGCAGTGCAGCTGCAGAACTAAGTTACATCAATGATTTATATTATTAGTATTAGCTGAATGTGAATGTTTGTAAAGATCAGATGTATCTTATGCCCCAAGTATCCAATAATATTTATTTATCCATCCATTTAAATAAGCTTATTACAAACAGGCATTTGCCCTTAACAGTAAATTACAAAATTAGAATTATTGATTGAAAATTAGTCAAAATATTTTGTTTCTTTAAAGATTTGCACTCCAGAAGGAGGAAGGAATCTGAGAGTAGATGAACAATTTTGAAATGCACACTAGAAAACACAACTATACAAACATAAATAATATTGAGATATTCACACAACCAAAGAAAACAATATGGCATAGAAAATGTTGTGTTCTTATATATAATTATAGATTTGTCTATGTTCATTTTAATTACCATCAATTTTTTGATTTTTATTTTGATTTTTATTAAGAACACCAAATTGAAGAACTAATTATAATGCATTTATCGAGACCAAATTGATTGGGCACTGCTGCTTCAATCGGAGCTATACCTTGGAGTATAAATAATTTTTATTTTCCATAAAACAAACTTTTATGACTGGAGTTGCTTCAATCAATTGATCCTATTCTATCAAGACTAATATTTTGTTTATATATCCGACATCGCGAAAACAGCTTAAACAGTTTCGATTAAATTTTAATGATTCAGTATGATAAATGAAGGGTATTTTTGAAACTTCAGAAGTGTCCGTTGTGGAATCTATTTGCAAAGAATGAGGAAATTCGGCTAAAATATAACTTGGGCGAAAGAAATGGGTTATTCATTAGAACGGCCGAATAGCTGTTGTTGCTTTTCCTAATGTAGAAATATATTCCATAAAAGTAAGGCGCTTTTCCCATGAATCAATTATTCCCAAACATTGATTGTTTGTTCTAAAAATAGTAGAGAATATGCATAATAGTTCGTTGACTGTCAGTATACCTCATTAATAGCATCAATGCTCCCCATTTAAACAACGCTGACACAATAATGTGAATCTTTCTATAATTTGGTTACTTTAGATCAGATGAAGATAATAATGTTGATGATCGCTACTGTTTCAATTTCAATCATGTTTGACATTTTTGCTTTTGATGCCAGCTGTTATTATTTTTTCAAATAAGCTCTCATTGAATGAAATCATAATAATTGAAGTCAATTATATCTTAGAGAAACAATAGTGTTAGAAACGTAAATAGCGTAGAAACTTATGCTATTGTTTCTCTATGATTATACTAAGAAAGCAATTTCTGTTTGAATATGTGTGTTTGTGGCTATGTATGTCGGATGGATCGCGAAACGGCTCTAACGATTCTTATTAAATCAGGAATATAGTGGGTTTGCGACAAAAAACATTATTTTGGAACAGGTCTCAACTCTGGGAAAATTCGCTGAAGTTCCTTGAGAGAGGATTATTGCTCCCTCAAGTAGCAGCTGATCGGAAAAAAGTTTCCATAATCTGTTGAAAACGTAAGAAAGTGTGAGAAAATAGAAAACATTATAATAGCTGTAGTTGAGTTACCAAATTTGGCGACCCAATTATTTTAAAACATTACAGTATTCATGGAACATCTGGAAGAATAGAATCAGAAAGTGACCGGATTCTAGCAAAAGAAATTTAAGATCGATCTCTCCAAACATATGGTAGTTGAATGTAATGTTTATTGTGAGGTGATAGAAATGGGACTGATTTCTCCAGCTTCTGTTGTATTGGTTCCTCTGTCGCTCTATGTTTGTACACAGCCATGGCCTTGAGAGAGCCAGTTGCACTGTCTGTTAATTCATTATCCGGACTGAATACCACAAGAACTAATGAGAGAAGCCTTCTATTTGAAAAAACCCTGCTCTGATCAATTCTCATGAAATTCAATCCTGATTGAAATTGAACAGGCTTTTGTGCTACTGGGCCTGATATTTTCATGTTTCAATATCAGCTAAGAACTAAATGAAAAAAAAACAACCTAATATTCCATAAGCTGCTCCTATTTCCTTTCATGATGTCATTACATGACACAAGACAAACTTATTGATATTGATAGATCACAATAATAAAGTTGTCAATAATATTATATTAAGGGAGCAATTTCTGTATATGATTATATGGTTATGTATGTCCAACGGATCTCGAAAACAGCTTAACGATTTTCACAAAATTTGGAACATAGTAGGTTTATGATATAAAAAATCGATTGCACTAGGTCTCATCCCTGGGAAACTCGCTGAAGGACATGAGAAGGATAATAATTATTCATTCTTGGAAAAACAGATGATAATTTCGTTGTCTGTCGATAACAGAAGATGTGAGTGCCTGTGTAGGAGAGAGGTAGAATTATGTCCTGCTGTTGAATCTAGAAATTTTAATCGACTTGATCAAAATAATCTGATTTGTTGACATGACATGGTATATCATCCTAAATTAGTATATCATAATTTTCAAAGTTAATCATTATTTTACAGTAACGTTTCAAGTGATTAGTGAGTGTTTTTTGTTATTCAATTTGGTCTGTAAACAATCTAAATCAGAACTTTCCTGTTTTCAAATGTTTGGATTAAAATTGGATCTGAATTCAAGTGTATGGAATATAACTTACTTTTTGGACTACTAATAGTGTATAAATCGAAATTCTGGGAAGAAACAGTTGTGGGCTGTACCTGTTAGTACTTCCCCAATCATTTTAATAATAATTGTGTTCTGTTTATCAATAAATAAACAACAATCGAAGCTCGGTGCCCCTATATTTTAGATAGAAATTAAATTGAGTCATATGCTAGTTTACATCCAAATTTTCATCCCTAAGCTTTTGATTTCAAGCTGAGATCAAAGAAAGAAATCATATAATTGAAGTCAATAATCAAAGTGATTGAATAAACTCTATTCAGATTTATGCAAATTCATCTCACTTTAATATTTATGATAGTAAAGTTTGGGACATGAGGAATCAGCCACAATAAATGTTATACTAACAATTATGAATAGACTCTTTTGTATGAATGGACTTCCATGAAAGGAAGAATCAGTGGATTGGCTGCTTTCACACTTTTAAATAAGTGAAACAAAAATTAAGTGTCATGCTATGCCAAAAATTTTAGAATAAGCAAGAGATCCATGGATACGAGAGTCATAAAATTCCGAATCAACTCAATTTGGAATTTAATCTTCAATTGCATCAAGCAAAAGCGAAAATAACATTATCACTGCTAATTTGATAACACTGTCAAAGGGAAATATCAATTACCAAAATTCGAGGTCGACTCTTAATTAAGCCCCGTTCAATATTCTACAAAATTCTCTGCAATTGGACTACTATTCTACAGAGCAGTTCCAACACATCAATGATTATTCAAATGATTTGACTCAATAATTATCATGTCAAGTTGTGGCCTAACCTCAAAAACGATTATAAAAATTTTGGTAGAATTTAGATTATAAATGTTTCACAAAAATAATCTTATCTTTTAATTCCCGTAGCGAAGCACGGGTGCCCTGCTAGTAAGGTATATAGTTTCGATCAGGTACTTATGAATGAGAATACTGCTTGAGGTCTACTGTTCACAGAACTACTAGTAATAACAATAGCTTCAATATTCTTCTAGCTTCAATATTACATAATCTCATGTAGGCAGATTCACCTCATCTTGATAAATAAGTTTGCAGAAGCTCTCACCAACCATCTCGACCCACTCGCGGCGCAAGTTACGATTCATGATTGCAGAGCTTTTCTAATGAAATTTCAACACAATAGTTTTTCATTGAAACTTGTATTGCGCTACGTTTATGAAAATCAAACAAAGACCGGCAGAGCAGAGAGGGATTAGTTGGTGAAGTTTGATAATCCAAGCCGTGGAACGGATTCTGACGGTTTGACAGACGCTCCACTCAGTCAACAGCAGCGGATGTAAAGAAGTTTAGAGGCGAATATTTAAACCTGTTTAAAATTACAAAACGGGTAAAGATGCGGTGGTTTAGAAGGGTTGAGGATGAAGTTTGAAAGCCCTGCCGGAGTCACGTAATAAACAAGTCGCTGGTTTGCCATCCAAAGCGAGTGAAGTGGATAGGCACCAGCCCAAAGGGCCAACTTCTTCCCCAACTTTTAATTATCTTCGTTGAAATATTGAGTTTCGCTCGCCCCGTAAAGCTTTCAATATTAGATTTCATTAACACGTGTTTCAAAGTTGCCATGTTAATTACTTGGATTCCGCTGTGTGTAAAGTTGGTACAGTACTTTTAAAGCGCTCGCTCCTGTAATGCCCAGTCAACTCTTAATGAAACCTTTTAATTACGCTTTTTGATCTGGCCAGAAGTCTTTAGGTGCATTCTTCACCCCCGACCACCGCCATACAGTTCCCTTTGGCGATTCCATGTACGCCTCAGCCAACACAACTTCTCATAATATTCGAGGGTCACTCCTGAAAGGTTCCTTCACGTCCAGGTTATTCAAATTTGTCTTCCACTATTCATATGTATTTGCACAACATGTTTAACAAGTGAGATTATTTTTCGATTCTATTTGATTCTATTACTTACGATTGCAGTCAAAATCAAGCTTGAAAATTATTGAACGATATACCTTACATAATTGATAAAAACAATATGAAAACTTGTAGTACCCTTTATTATCAAAAACTTTAAAATATTTCAAAGTAATATTTTATGGTCAAACTAAGTTATATGAATAACTAAGTTATGGTCGAAACTAGTCGTTGAAATACTTCTAAGTTTCTGATAATAAAGGGTACACAAGTTTTCTTATTGTTTTTATTAATTTGTACAAAAGTAGCCCATAAGTAAAGTGTTTCTCTACATGATTGTTATTTTGAGATTATTTCAAGGTGAAATTATTATCATATTCCCATTATAATGAAATAAGACGAATTCATTATTTTTTCTCTCCGCAAGCGGGGAGACGATGAGGACTTTGTGATTTCGGACCATGTACTATACATACACCCTGCGCAAATTTATATTTTCCTTAGTTCATCGCGCAAACCCCTGTCTTTAGTCTTTATTGACTAGGCTAATATGATGGAAATGTAGTTAAACAATAATATCATGGAAAATATTGTTGATTTTAATCATTTTTTCTACTGGAATACTCGATATGAATAAGTTTGTAGAGAAGTTTCTCCTCTTTCTATACCAATAACTGATTCTACTCCTACGATTACTACTAGAAAGGCTACAGCCAAAAAAAAAAAGAAAACGAATTCCATTTTTTCAAAGTTTTTGATGCGAATAAAATCAAAATGTCAAATTACCTCCTGTCAAATTATCCTTGTAAGAGTAATATTAACCTGTTTCCATAATTTCCACCAGCTCTGTATAAGAATTTCGCTTACAAAACCAGATTTCTAGAGGTAAAAAAATACTTTTTTATTCCTTCTCCTTTAATTCTAAGATTTCAATCATCGCATGTGGTTTGATTTGATAGTGTTATGGGAAGGATGTATTGGGTATCCTTTCCCAGGAATGGACTGATCTGTCCAAACTTCCACCAAATTTATTTATTTTATTTAGCTTATTCTTTTAAATTATGTAAATACAGAACAATATTCCATTATTAATGAATCAACAGTTTTAAAATCATTTTAAATATTTTGTCGTTTGTTACAACTAGTTTAATAATAAACTATCTGTAAACAATAGGAAGTGTGCAATGAACCCCAGAGTCCGCAGAGCATGCCAGCAGCTCAACATCAATAAAACAAATTACATATTAATTTTTATTTAAGAAAAAAGTGTTTAACAAGGAAATTCCAGCTTAATTTTCTCGGATCAGTTATTGGAAATACAAGAATTCAGGAAATATGATTATTAGATATTTTCCAATTTTCAAAGCATTGCTATACTGTTAGTTATTGAGTAGGCTGTAAGTTCTGGCGTCTCTTTTGGTTTTGGATTTGAAGGATTTGAAAGGGAAGTGTGGCTTGCTCTCTCTAGAATTTTGGCTGGAACATTCCCTTGAAATCCCGGTGTAATAAATTTTCATGAAAACTTTGCCATTGGTAGAATGATTATGATGTGTGCATTACGTCAGAGACGAGTAAGAAAATAGACCCTTGCTCTCAATAAATGAACTCAATTTATTCAATTCTATGAATTCAATATTGTTTGACCTTATTTATAATTTCCCCTGTACAGCATACATGTGCTAGCATATTATATGATAAGACTAGATTTATTAGTGATAACAGTTCAGATTGTAATTTGAAACGACCATCCTTTTTGGGGCTATTTTAAAACTTGTGATTGGCTTAGACTTGCCACAGAGATTTATTCATCAATGAACTTTGTTAATACAATAATTCATAATCAATATCAATTTCCTATAAAAGTTCTTATCATATTCAAAAATGTTAGATATAACTTTTGTTGCTCTTATCAGTGATATTTTATCCATGATAATGATTGAGGTGAGGGATGAGTCGCTTAACATAATAACTAACTTTTTCTTGGACTAAATCTTGGATAATCTATCATTAAACCAGAACAAATTCAAACAAACCGTAATATCATTCAAAAGGCAATTGGGCGGGCGAAGCCCGCCTCCCAGCCGGAGCGCGAAGCGCGGAGGATGCTACCCAACACTGTTCAGTCATAAAAGGCGATTGGGCAGGCGAAGCCCGCCTCCCAGCTGGAGTGTGAAGCGCGGAGGCTGCTATCCAATACTACGCACACAAATCATAATAAATTATAAACTCGGATCATTCCAGAAACGAAGTCCCTTCAACGAGCAGTCGCTCATTCTCATCTATGTTTTTCATGCCTGTATCATGCTATGAAGTTGAAAATATTGTAAAATCGTAATTGTGAAAATATTGTGAAGTGCAGAAAGGCTCCTGGCTTCGACAATTCATGAATTGATTTGATAAAAGATGTGGTTGAAAAAATATCCTCTTTCCTAAGTTATCTATTGAATCTTATTATGACCTCAGGGAAATATCCCAATCAACTTAAAAATGCCATGATTGTTCCAATTTTCAAAAATGGGGATAGAGAAAACCCAAACAATAACAGACCGATAGCTCTATTATCTGTGTTTGCTAAATTTGGAAAAACTAATTCGTATCAGGTCGGTAAATTGTTTAACAAAACAATGTTTTTATAGTAAGAACCAGTTTGGTTTCCAAAAAGGGCGCAATACTGAAGATGCAAAAAATAACTGCCGAGATTTACAATGGCATAAATTAGAACAAGAAGTGTGCTAGCCTCTTCCTTGACATATGGAGAGCGCGTTCGATACGGTTAAATATGATATATTAATCACTGAATTGTGCAATGCAGGAGTGAGGGGTGTGTGTGCAACGCCTGGTTCAGAAGTTTTCTGGGGAATAGAACTCAACAAGTTAAAATTGGCAAAGCCCTTAGTGAGAAAATGTCCATTTATACTTGCGGTGTACCTCAGGGATCAGGACTTTCTGCTGAGTTATTTCTTGTTTATATTAATGACTTGTGCAACAGTGACCTCCATGGAGCCATAACTGCATTTGCCGATGATACACGATTTGGGAAAGTTATATCACATCCGCTATCTCTTTCCGGAATATATTTTGTGTTCTCTATATTACTCGCTGATAGAAAGCAGAGTAAACATTTTAACATTTGAACATTTGAACATTGTAACGTTATTTTTGTGAATAACAGTTTGCCTGGCTTGGCTGCAGTCGGTAAAGCATGAGTAAAAAATTATACAACTCTGGTTGTGGTTCTTAGAATACAACTTAGACAAAATTCTTATAGGCTCGCCCAGGAGCTCCCGCAGTTCACTGCTCTTGTACAATTTATATAAATCTCTGGAACGTGTTATTTCCAAAGATTCGATCATCAATGCTGAATATCGCTGTCTAAACCAACTTATTCGGTGAAGAATAAATTCGGATGGTAATTTTCTTGATATTTCAATACTGGTAACTCGATAAATAAATCAGAGATTGGTCATGCATGGAAGTGGGGAAATAAATAAAGGATACACCATAAAAAATTTGATACATATATTAAACAGGAAAATATCAACAAACAAATAATTATAGAAATATATAGAGCAACAAGCAAAAAATAGTAAAAATAAGAACGAATATATCAAAAATAAAATATCACAAATTAGCTCACTAGTTCTTTAGCACGAAACGTTACCATGTGCTTTTAAATCATTAATTGTATGCATTTATTTTTATGCAGCTCAGGTATCGACTTGCTGCTGCTTGTTGATTTAAAAATCTCAATATATATCTTCTTTCCAAAAAAAAATCAACTGATGAATCATAAATCTCAAATATAATAATATGTATAGATCTCAGTATATTTCTCAATATATATCTCTCAGGTCTCAAGGTTCGGATTCTGGTGGAGATGAATAGATCAATTTATCCAGTGAACAAGAGCTACATTTATATCTTTACAATTTGCTAATAAAATTGATGATTGAGTGAGCATTTATTCATCATAATAATAAATTTAAATATTTATTCAATCTGTGTATCCTTGGACATATGCATTTGATATAATTCATTCAACTAGTAATATATGTTTCTTGTACCTTTTAAGACTTGCGCAAGTTTTATAATAATTTTTAATATTTATACCTTTTTCGACAAGCTAGCTTTTTATATTTTTGTTTCACTCGAAGCACTGAGGGCGTCCTAACTTTATATATTTCGATAATTTATCACTCATGTGCTGAATTTTCACAAGCCGATGGTGGCGATCCGAATTTCCTGGTCATCCTGGATTTTTGATGGCTGAAGTCGTCCTCTCCAAGGGAATAAATAAATATCTAATGACGCTTTAATACAGCATCACTAAGTCTTATAAAAAATTAATCAATGAATTTATATTTTAAGTCTCTCAAACGTACAATTTAACAAAGGGACTTGTGCTCTATAAAATTTTAGTGGCGTTCCATGGCAGCATCTGGCAGGCAAGTGGGCAAGTCCTACCCTTATTTTCTACAATCATACTTCCGACTTACAAATTTGCATACATTTAAATATTCAGTTACTACGCCATTAAAAAGATCAAATAGTCTGTGCCAATATACTAAAATTATTACCTATATCTTAGGTATTATATTTTATAATTACTTGGACAATATCCGATAATAAACTGGGTAGTGATAATTTATAAATTCTTATCATTTATAAAAATATTTATAGATAAATTTGAATCAGCTCCCTATTGCCACCCATCGATTACTGTAATTTGATTGGTTCATGCAAATTTACAAATGTATCCATGCGCCCATGAATATCCTACTTCCTTAATATTTTTTTTTTTTTTGGTGTATTTGTTCATGCTGTCACGTGGTATTTTAGCACCACAAAATACTTTTGAAATAGACTATTAAGCTTTAATAGAATTTTAAAAAAGAAAGAATAGATAGCCTAGTCAAGGTACCACTCAAGTAAAATCAAATGTTATTCATGATAAAGAGAAATCATGTTATCTATTAAGCGATAAGAGAACCATGCAAAATTGTAATTCAACAATAATGAGAATTCTTTGGCAGAAATAAAAATAATAAAGCGGCTAATTTATTATTGGCAGATCATAAAAAATAAAAGTTTGCATGTACATTTGGAGGTTAGAATGCTTTATTTTGATTTAATACATCAATCGATCTAGGATCAATTGACAGTTTTTTGAATCGATACCTAACAAATCAGCTGTTTGCTAAATCAACCATCACGAATTGAATTATAAGTTTCACTCACAAAATATATATTATATACACTAGGGAAGGTTTATGTAAATAGATAAGGACAACTATTATTGTTACACGAGTATTTATTGCAATCTAAAAAAGTATGAAAACCAAGACTACACAAAACTCACATAAAAAATTAAATGTATATCATTTTATAGCATCATATATCGAGATTTAATTATTAATATACTCTCAGTCTATCACCTAATTTATTTATATAAAAACTTTTTATTTATCTTAAACATGTATAACAAAGTTAGGAAAATCCTGAATCTTAAAGAACCAATTACATTGAGTCTTACTAAAATCAGGAAGTCAATCAGAAGGAAGCTTATAAATTGTGCAAGGAAGAGATGAAACTTTTCTAGAAATCACTCTCTCTGGCTTGTGATCTCAATCTGTGAGGAGCACATGGAGATTAGGGTTCTTTCTTCCAATTAATTTTGTAAAAGCATCAAGCCAATCCCTTTTTAAATGTGAAGTATATGTGATTAATGTTTGATTATTTGTGAACTCGGTGTTGCTGAAGAATTCTTAATTGTAATTTATTCCTTTAAATATATTTTCAATACTGAAAGAAATTTATAAGAAATCTGGACCATGCACAAGCCCAGCAGAGACGAAAAGGACCTGCCTAATTGATTATTGGAGATAATTAATTATTCTACAAGAACTACAAGAACATCATTACTGTGAGTGTATTAGTTCTAATGAGCTCATTAGCCGGCCTTTATCAGTGAATGGGGGAATTAATTAAAGCACTATTTAAATTTATCCAAGTTTAAGAAATTTGCAACGTGTCGACTGCTATCATATAAGTTATAAAAACTCGTTCATGAATTTATTGATACATGTAGGAAGCTTATTTCCATGCATGGCACGAACTCATGAACCCTGAGATGGTAAATTGTTGTTTTTAATTATTATTATCTATTCATTGATCAAAGTATGTTCTGTTAAGTCTATAAAATGAACAGGTTCCAGGCTGTTAAATTTTGAACCTACTTGAAATTTATATTTCAGTATTAAATATAATATATATCGTTTAAAGCTCACAATATTGTGAATGCTAAGCAAGCCTGTGATAATTATTACAATATTGGGAAATTTATTATCCAAAGAGATTTATATTTGTCGCGACATAGACTGCGATAAGTTGGAAAACAGCAAGCATTGAAATTATAACAAACTACCGATTTTGCAGTTACTATTTGGTCCAAAGGCTCCAGAAGCCACACGCTGATTGGTCAAATTGATTCCCTTCGCCCAATAGGAGACCTGTTTCTAAATACAGTAGTGGGGCAATTCCCCAGCCGAGAGACCAGATTATGTTTCGGAGGACACTTTGCTAGGAGCACTATGAGAGTAAAGATGTAGTCATTATGTTTCGCCCTTTTTGGGCAAGTTTATGAGTTTATATCATTAGTTAATGTAGGAGCTAGTTTTATTCTTATTAAAGTTTAAATTTTCCAGTAGTGCCATGTCCTGAAAAGTTTAATTGTGTTTCTTCATCATGTACAAATAATTGTTTCTTCAAATAACTGCTAAGCGGTTCATGTGTGTCCCCAAACCAACTTCATGTACCACCCCTTTGGTTCCGCAAATTTATGTAACACCGCTTTAAGACACCCGTTCAAACGACAGGTCTAGGGACGTAAGAGGATGTCGCCGTCAAGTCAAATTCAACCAGTAAAAGTTCACCGCCAAAACAAGGTACTGTAACCCCGATGATAAAGCAACGTAGAGACCAACGAAAGTGCAGTGTAGTGAAACAAAGGTTCAATCGAGAATGTCAATCAAAAGTGGGGATTCAAAATTATTATGAAATGGGTTATATGGGTTACTATCAACGAAATTTGGGTCCAACGGGCTTTTCTTTCTTGAGTGGTTTCATGTTGAAATTAATTTGTTATTTTATGACTGATATTGTTTGGTTTTGTGACGTATTGCTATCTAAACAAGGGATAGTAATGCGCCCCCAAATCAGATGAAGAATGTCAACAAAGTAACATGAAATTGTTGTTTTTGTTGTTTGCTTTTAGTTGCCAATGTTTATTGAAGCTGTTTGTATTTTTCAATTATTTCAAATTGTAGTGTTATTCTATAGTAGAAACCTATTAAATCAGGCATGGCAAGATTAATTGAAGTTTTCTTGACTCTAGCCCGTTCACCTGCATGAATTAGGTATAGACTCAGGTATTTTCTAGATGTGTCGGCCTATTTCTAATTCTAAATTTTATTCAAAGTTATCTTCTTTATCATCTTTTAAAAGGTCAGGCACACAACTGCGTCACTCTGCTGTCTAGAGATATTTAAATCTCTGGAAGTCAAATTTTCTAAAAAATTAAATTTTTCATAACTTACTCTAATCATACTAGATCAATTTTTCTGAGTCTATAATTGAAAATTCATGCTGTGAACGAGTTGACGGTCAGGATCTCGGGTTTGGAGTTGATTGAATAATATTTATAGTGCTACTCCAATTTTTCTGAAGTTTAAATAATTGTAGATGAAATAGGAATGTTATTCAGTTCAGTAAATCCATTAAAGTGAAAATATTTTGAAGTGCTTGAAGATAAAGTCAGGTATCATTGAAGCTTAAGTTGAAAGTATTCTAAAACTTCATATTGAAATTGATTATTGAGAAATTAAAGGTTTAACGTTAGAATAAAAATTAGTAGAAGAAACTAGGATATGTGAGAAACAGCTAATTCTAAGTGCTGAATAAATTTTTTGCATTCTGTAATTCCGTGAATGATGATAGAAATTATTGTGATGTCAACGTACGTATCCTGGTCTCACATCGGGTAGTTGAATATCATTATAGTAGTAGTGACAGTGAATATTGAAATTTTAAAAGTCAACTCAATGAAATTAGGAAAATGCGGAAATTATTATGGGAGAATGTTCGAGGAAAATAGGAATTTTTTTTGATAAGTTTAGGTAGATCGAAGGTAATCAGAGAATAAATAGGAAACTGTTTTATTAGTTATTGTTGATATGTAGTTTTGAGAAGTTGATGAGTAGTTTTGGGCCTTGAGATGTTTAAACTAAATAATTAGATATTGTAGATTAAAGTTGAAACGATGATCAAATCCTTGGGAATTTGTATAAAAATAAGTTGATTGAGATGAGGTTGTTAAGTCCCTTTATCAGTAATGTTTATTCTCGAAAAGGTGAATCAGTTTTATTATTGGAGATATTTTTTTCTTAGGTGTGATTTTTGCGGTAGGCATGCGTAGTGATAGTGTAAAGATCCGTTGTGTTGGTGACGTTTCCTGTAGGCTGTGGGGAATTTTTTTGTTTAGTTGAGACTCAAGATTTAGAGGAGGACACGGGGATGTCCTGCCTATGTGTGTTGTTGTTGAATTTAGGTAATCGGCGCGAGTGTAGGTCCGTGTCCAGAGAGAACGGAGCACTGCCCGATAGTTGTCCATGTAACAAATCAAGGAATTTAGCTGTGACTAACCTTGCAAATTTGTACAGTGGAATTGTTTAATTTTAGCGAAAGGCACCGAAGATGGTGTGAGCTAAGATTTTTTTTTGTATCTAGTAAATGGTCTGGTTCATTCGAGAGTTATGGGGCTCGTCAGTAGAATAACGTAAACCGAAATCTAGAATATTTAGTGAGTCTTCGTAGTGATTGTAAGGAAAACAATCAGCGTAATGCAGTTTAGGGAAGCTAAGTCAGAAGGTTCATTAATGTTTGGTAGGAAAGTCAGCCGCAAAAACACAAGTAATAATTGGTCAAAAGAAGGGGTATTATTGAGTTTAAAGTTGCTTAGAAATTTGGTATGGTAACAAAAATTGAAGGTTTTAGACAAGGAATATTTAAAGTGATTAGTTAAGGTATACAAATAAAATAACAGAGAAAATTTTTCGAGTAGGTAATGTTTAAATGGCTATTAATGAAAGTAGAAACAAATATTGGAACAGTACTTAACGGGTTAAATTAAAATAAAATTAACAGTGAAATTCTTCTAGTTGAATTTGAAATAAAAAGGGAAAATTTCTTGAGTTAAACATGAGTTTAAATTATTTTATAGTTAGAGATGAAAAGTTGGCTAGAAATATGAATGGGGATATGAAAGTAGAAATATGTAGGAAAATTCGTGTCAAAAGGAAATAGAATTTTTGTTGGGAAAATTAAATTAAAGTAATTAACAGTATAGTAGAAATCTTACTTTGGCCAGTAAAGTCTAGTTCAAAGGAAAACGGAGAAGGAAGAGTGAGAGAGTTCTCCATGTGAATAAGTTGAGATATTTTGAGATCTAGTAGAGTAATTGAAACTAGTTGGATATGAAGTTTATTGTTGAGAAATAATTATGTGAGGCTCCAGTAAGGTTGAAAATGTCAGTGAACTTGAGAATCAGTAATAGTGTAATAGTAGCCTATTAATGTGTTAGTGTATTGGTAAATTCAATAATGTTGATAATCAGAAGTCAAGCAGTAGCAGTCCAATGCTAAGATAGTTGTTCCAGCTGAATTTTCATATTATTAAATCATGCCTTGAGAATTATTCTTCCAGTGTTTAGAGAAAATGTCACGTACTTTGAGTTTGAGATAAATAATAATCATGATCTATGTCGAGTCAATTTATCTAGATGTTGTAGGCAGTGAGAAAATGACACTACTCTAGTGAGAAGCGAAATACAGAATTTATTATTGTCGATAGCCTGGCACTCGATCATAGTTTTGTTTTGACTAGCGTTCTGTCGTAAAGGTTTCCTACTGGAATATTATAATGAAAAGTGTTTTTCTCATGATTGTAGAATGCAAAATCACGCTTGAGTCATGTTGAAAAATATCCGAAACAGATCAGGAAAAAATAGGAAACAGATCAGTCTATTGAAGACAAGATATTTTGTCGTGAGTTAAAATTGGATAAGTTTTTGTGGGTATGGCGCCACTCTATAGCATTGTCTCTATATACTCAACGAGATGATTCCTAATGAATGAGAAGGAGGAAAGAGAAAAAGAGTTATGATAAAGATATTTACCGTATTTGTTAGAAGGATTCATTACGGGTTCGTGAAGGGTTTATTAGTCAAAGATTTTGTTACGTGACAATTGTCACGTGGTACTTTAGTACCATCAAATATTTTAAAATGAACCAATGAATTTTAATAGAATTATAAAATGGAAAGAACGTTAGACCTAGTCAAAGGATAAATCAACTTGAATCGAATATTATTAGCGATTAGGAGTAATAGTATTATCAAAAACGATAAGAAAACATGTATAATTGTGATTCAATAACTATGAGAACCCATTGGCAAGATCAAAAAATTATAAAGCGGCTTACTTATTATTGGCGGATTATAAAAAATAAAAGTGTGCATGAACATTGAGGTTAGAATTATTTGTTTACATTTTGAAAAGAATTAGTCGATCTTGAATAAATCGATAATTATTAGAATCAATGCTGAGCGAATCAGCTGATCATTCGGTCAACCAGTATAACAGGTTGAATTATATAAAATTTACTCACAAAGGATATATTATGTATACTAAAGGAAGTTGATGTGTAGAAATACGAACAACTATTATTTCTGTATAAATATTTATTATATTCTAAAAAAGCACGAAAAACCAAGAGTATACAAAACTCATATAAAAAACTAAATGTATTATCTATTAAAATTGTATGTTATGATTTATTTATGAAATTAATTTAAGATAAGCACTCCATATATTTGTATAAAAACTTTTTTATTTAATTTTTTCTATTATAAAGTCGAGGAAGCCCTGATTCCCAAGGCGACCAATTGTATTGAGTTTATTAAATTGAAGACCAATCAGAGAGTAGCTTACAGAATTATTCTAGGAAGAGACAAATTTTTCTGAAAACCTCCTTCTTCTGGCTTAAGATCTCGACCTGAGAGGATGCACATGGAGTTTAGGGTTCTTTCTTCCCTTTTTAAAATTTTAAAACTATTAAGCCAAACCCTTTTTAAATGTGAAACATTTGTATTAAATGTTAAATTATCTGTGAACTCAGTGTTGTCAAAGAGTTCGTAATTTGTAACTATTCCCTATAAATATATTTTTAATTCGGAAAGAAATCTATAAGAATCTGGATCACGCGCTAGCCCAGCAGAGACGAAAGGAGCCTGACTAATTAATTATTGGAAAATAATTAATTCAACCTACGAGACCGTCAAGAACTTCATTTATGTGAGTGATAAGTCAAACGAGCTCGTTACAAGGCCTTTCTAAATATAGTGGGGAAATTATTTAAAAGCGCTATTAAAATTAACTTAAATCCAATAAGAAGTCACAACGTGTTGAGTGATATCACATAGTTCATAAGAACATTTTATAAATTTATTTGATATATGTAGGAAGCTTACTTCCACGCACGGCCCGAATTCATATAAATCCCTGAGATCTCATGTTTGAATAATAATTTATTAATTATTAATTTTGTTAATTGAACAAAGTATAGTATATCAAACCTATAGACCAAACAGGTTTTTATTTGCAGAATTTTGTATTGACTGGAAGTCTAAGCATCAGTATTAAATATAATGTGTTTATGAATTTGAAACTCACTATTGTGAATATTAACAAATCTTGTGATAATTGTTCAGATTTTAGAAAAGAATTTATTTAAGAAAAATTATAGATATCAAATATTTTTATATACACTTTTTTATGGGAATATATTTTGTGTTTTATGTCAGCATACAAAATCATAGAATTTTTATTATATCCTAACTCATCTCGTGATATACAGTTTGAACTGTTTTAGTACCAATAAATATTCAGCAGCACATAAGATTACTGAATCAATTAGTATTGATCTTATTAAGAGCACTCAGTATTTATCATCCTTTGATGATAATCATATTGGTTTGCCAGAAAGAACATATTGATAATTATATTAATAAGGTTCCAGTTATATCATATAAGGATCCAGAGATCTTCAAGAACTGGCGTTGTAAGTTCTAAGGAATTTTGGAAGGATAAATTGGTGAATACCTGTGTTCATGACGAGCGTTTTAAGAATCAACTAGAAACAACTATAGTTGGTCCTTATCATTCTCTAGTGGTACATGGTTACTGTTAATCAGTCATCAAATATTCTTTTAATTTCCTCACTGGTATTCTTCAAGAACTTCATAGAAGCAGCGGTAAGAATTATCAATCACCGGTCATTGAACCTTATGGTGATTATTTATATTTGTAAAATTCATGTATCTACCACTGAGCTAGAGCTGAGGTTTGAACCCAGTAATTTTGCGAGCCGGACGGCCTTAATTTTTTGTGAATTTATTGGCAAAAGAGGGAATTTAGCGACTGCTCTTATAAATACCAATAACATCATATCATCTGTGAAGGATTGGCAAAAGTTTATTACTTTACATAATAGCTTCATAACGTGGGACTCTATCATAAGAGATAACCCTCCAAGGAGCACAACTTCACATAATATGTCACCCAATCAGTGGGGCAAAGGTTTACCATCTCACACAATATAATGTATATAGAAGAAATTCCGGAATGTAAATAACTTGCCCAACTAGATTAGTCATTAAATTATGTTATTAACTTCGTAATATTGAATACATTTAGGTAGGTGAATTAGGTTTAATTTTATTTCATTGATCGGCTGCATACTCGTGGTAAATGAAATGATTGTACAGTTTTCTCACGGTAGTAGATAATTGATTGTTTGGCAAATCGGGTGATTATCAATTTTTGAAGTTATCAACAGTCATAATATCCTATGTAGCAATGTATGTATGTGATGTCTCTAATAATAATAAGTTATTTAGCATAAGACGATTTATCATAATATTCTATACTATACCCATTTTCAATAGCTTAATACTCATCCATTCATAGGTAAGAATTATACATTCACATAGTTAGGAGTTAGTACATATAGATAAAATATATTCTCATTCATAAAATAATAAGAATAATGTCTAAGGCCTCATATTTTATATTCTATTCACTTTATATTTCATATTATTTTGTTGATATCCCTATTCTTTATTAGTTTACCTTCCGTGATTAATACAATTATAAACTTATCATAGGTTTATTCAGTTTAACTAATTCCGTTTTAGTTCACTTAATATAATTCAGTGGTAGAGATTTCCGGCTGGAATACAATAATGGATAGAAAAGTTTCATAGCTACGGAATTTACATCAAGCGTGTGTCATTGCTCTTCGATGAGTCGCTAGTGTTGCAGTTTCAACCATTATTATCTTTGAATCGTTGTCTATGTAGAATAGTATTGCCTTCTGAATTGCTTTATATTGTTAAACATATGTTGCACTCTCAACTCTATAGTAATGATAGTTAGATTTCAATACATTCAGCAGAGTGAAAAGGTTTCATCCTTTACTATTATAATCAACGTACTTCATATTTTACAACAGCAGAGTAACATAGAACCAATTAAAACTATGATGTCTTTTAAACGTTTTCCTTGTTAGAGTTTGCCAAGAAAATAACCAGGGACTCAATAAAGTGATTGAAGTATTCAAGATTATTATACTCAGTCCGTCTTTAGTACCTACTTAAAAAGTGGACACGCCCATATTGTTTTGTCCTGACTCTTGCCACAGTTTCAAAGACTCTCGCCACAAATCTCAATTTGTTATACATTTTGCTAAATTTCGGAATGATTAAAGAGATTTCTTTTGAAGAGGGCCTGCTTCAAATGGGATCCTACCATCTATCCAGAAATTCGACTCCAAATTATACAGAATGCCTCTATGGTAACATATCCTGATTAGATTTCTTTTTGCGTGTTTCACACCATAAGGAGGGGGAGTGTGCCGAGCACTATTTTCAATTCAGGCCTTTTTCCAAGTTATAATAGTAAATTTAATATGCAATAGACTAGAGCCATTATTGTGAGTTAGCGAAATAAATTATTTTCTCTCTCTCTATTATGAACGGCCATGACTTGAAAATTGTGGCTCCGAGTCGTTGAGGAATGTAGATTATGGAATTATCTCTAAAACGTAGCCTTCCTGTCACGACATAGACTGCAATAAGTTGGAAAACAGCAATCATTGAAATTATAACAAACTACCGATTTTGCAGTTACTATTTGGTCCAAAGGCTCCAGAAGCCACACGCTGATTGGTCAAATTGATTCCCTTCGCCCAATAGGAGACCTGTTTCTAAATACAGTAGTGGGGCGATTCCCCAGCCAAGAGACCAGATTATGTTTCGGAGAACACTTTGCTAGGAGCACTATGAGAGTAAAGAAGTAGTCATTATGTTTCGCCCTTTTTGGGCAAGTTTATAAGTTTATATCATTAGTTAATGTAGGAGCTAGTTTTATTTTTATCAATGTTCAAATTTTCTAGTAGTGCCATGTCCATTTGGGTTCAACGGGCTTTTCTTTCTTGAGTAGTTTCATGTTGAAATTAATTTGTTATTTTATGACTGATATTGTTTGGTTTTGTGACGTATTGCTATCTAAACGAGGGATAGTAATGCGCCCCCAAATCAGATGAAGAATGTCAACAAAGTAACATGAAATTGTTGTTTTTGTTGTTTGCTTTTAGTTGCCAATGTTTATTGAAGCTGTTTGTATTTTTCAATTAATTCAAATTGTAGTGTTATTCTATAGTAGAAACCTATTAAATCAGGCATGGCAAGATTAATTGAAGTTTTCTTGACTCTAGCCCGTTCACCTGCATGAATTAGGTATAGACTCAGGTATTTTCTAGATGTGTCAGACTATTTCTAAATTCTAAATTTTATTCAAAGTTATCTTCTTTATCATCTTTTAAAAGGTCAGGCACGCTATCATTCTATTCTCATTCTTGGTTCAAGTTAACCTAGCTTCTGATATTTTCACACTTTAAGGTATTTATCTTATTTATTTCTGAATATCCCATCTTGTGGCCTTTTTTAAATGATGCTTAGTAAGAGAAAAATTGTTCTTTGATTTGTTACAGGCCTCCATCAGTTTGAGTGAATCAAACATCAGACCCGGTGACACGAGGTGATACTTCAACACTAAATTTATTAAGACAGGTCAGTAATTGGTTGATAATACTGGTTTTATTTGTCTCCTTATCATATTTCCTTTCAAATTTGACGATATTGCATGTAGAAATTTCTTGGCTTTCCTGTATCTTCTGGCATTTCTGCTTGTTGATATTGATGTGGGTCGGTTAGGTTATCTTCTATTGATTGGTGAGGCTGTCCTATTGATAATTTATCCTTTATAAATTTAAAGCCCCGGTATCTGGTATACTCTTTCAAATAACTCCTTGCTCCTTTAATAATAATTTCTTTCAATTGATCCAAAGCTTTCCATTTATTTTCTTCCAATACTATCCACATAGTTTTTTTATCAACAACCTTAATCATATCAGGAAACAATTTCGTAAAACAAGATTCCTCATAGGCCATAAATTTCTTCAATAATTTTATTTCCTTCATTATATCATTAACATCACAATTTTTAACAAACATCACAGCCTTAATAACAAACAATTTCATCATACAAGATGTTGGTGGTCCCTTCCTGTCCTCCATCCTGGTGTCGGTCTGGTGTCCTCCTCGGGTCCTTGAAGCGTGCATGTGCAGGTCCTGTGCGCGGATGCAGGGTGGTGGTCTCTTCCTGGCGACTGTTTGCATTTGGCAATGCTGGAATTGGGGCATTATTGTAGTGGATTGGTTCTTGTTTGGGGTTGTGGCCAGTAGTGCTTCTTCTGGGTGGGGGGGGGAATATAAGACTCAATAGGGATTGGTGTTTGTGGGGTGTTTGACGTGCATGGTGGGCGGCGGTTTTTGGTGTTGGTTTCTGTTCTTCTGATAATATTTCCGGTAAATTGTTCACAAAGGTGGTATATGAGACTGAGGTATCTTCATTTTCTTCATCTATTTTTTCTGCGCTTGTGTGGGTTGTATCGGGGGTATCATATAGCCATAATTGTTTAGATGTAGTCTTTGCTGTGTTTGGTGATATATTGTCTCTATGATCAGTATGCTCTTGTTGTGGGTTTATTATAGTTGCATGTTCGGTGGTGTGATTTGTGCTTACTTGTTGTGGTGGCGGGTTATAGCTTCTATTTTAATTATTATGAGTATATCCAGTATTAGTATTCGAATGGTCATGGTCATCATAGGAATTCTTTCAGTCTGCTTGTTGTGAATAATGATTTGTTGAACGATTCTGAAAATTTCCATTATTCAGCTGTTACTTTGTTTCTGATCATTATAATGCTCAAACCGAGGGGTCAATCGGGGGGGATCATACGGTACCAATCCATAAACTTGCCTGGCATACTGATTAGCATTTGAATTATGTTGATTTTGAATATATGACTGATCTGACCGGTGATTTGGTATTGCCATCACAGATTGTATGCCATATAAATGGTTTATCAGGTGTTTACAACCGGTTATTGGTTGAGTGACAAGTGCCATTCTAACTCGGAAAGGTGGCTTTTTTAAGATTATAAGTGACGAAAGTAGTATATGCAACATCTAAATTGGGATTGAAGTCGCATGATATAATATCTGCTAGTGCGTCCAACTGTTTACTTCTGCTCCAACACTGTTCCAGGAAGACAGCAATAAACTCCTCCAACGATGTAAATTCATGGGCTCTACTCCAAAAAAACAACAGGGGTTCACCACTCAGTAAGCTGGTTAAGCGGAGTCGCCACATACTCCAAGAGGTGGGTGCAAGAGTTTGAACTGGTTTTATTTGGTCAATAAACGGTTGAGGTTGCAGATGGCAATTGGTATTATCAAATCTACCTAGTCCCTGCAATACCTATACCATTTGAATTGATACAATCTGTTTGAATTCCATGGGGTTGTTGTTGGATTTGATTTTCTAATGCTATTAGTTTCTCATGTGCTACTTGCCATTGATTATTACTTGCAGTTTTGTTAATTTCTATCTCTTGATTTGATTGTGTTAAAGTTAATTTTTGTATTTGTAGAGCTCCGTTTAAAGCTTTACATGTTTCTATGTTCTGATTTAGGTTACTTTATAGTTGATTCATTTGTGTATACATGCTGGTCTGTTTACTGTGAATAGCTGCAATATTATTAGTATTTTCATCTACTATAGAAGTCATATTCTTGTTAACGATTGTAATCTGTTTCTGGATTTCCTGTTGGCAATCGGCTGTAAGGCTTGTCGCTATTTCTTGAATTGGCGCAGTGGTTTGTTTTGTAATGTTAGGTTATCTATTCTTCCATTTAATTCGCATGTAACAGTATCTATTATTTTTGCTAATCCGGCCGTAATCTTTTCCTGACTTTCCCTTTGTAAATTTATCATTACCCTTCACTCTTCCCTTTAATTTTCTACCTTGCTATCAATAGTGTCTAACCTCTGTTCCACTGACTGTATGGCGTCTGTTACCTCCTTCATACCCTGCTCTACCATCTGTTTATTTGACTCTTTAATTGCTGTGTTTTCTTTTTCAATCTCCTGCATCATATTACTCAATGCACTTTGTAACATGATATTGAACATACTGCTAGTTTGCTCCATCATTACCTTTGTTAATGGACCTAGTTCTGTATCTGACAACATGCTTTGTTTCACCAGATGTGACTCTGCCTCCAAGGACACTGGATCTGCGGGCTGCTCCTCGCCCCCCTTGACATTGATATCTGCTATCCCCGGGTTCAGCGGTGTGTTGGTGTCATTGATCTGAGTGGACGACAGAGGTTGCAGACTTTCCAGATCGAAGACTATCGAACCGACACTTCTGGGTTCTGTTTCTAATGGCATATTGACATCTACCATTGTGGGGTTTGATGTGCTGGGAGTCGACAAAGTGGGGTCTGGACAACCACCGTACATATACGAAACTTCAGAGTTTGTGGGAGTGTGGTTCATGTTACTAATGTGTGTTAAGTGCAATTCAAAAAAGTGATAAATAATACACAACAAGTGTTCTACGAGGGTCACAAGGAGGGATGTACAGACAATAGCTATGTGCAGTGTGTTTTCTGCTACAAATTCTACAAGGTATTTATTACTTTAGCTCTTATAATATATTAATATTGTTCATGTGTTGAATTGTCAATTTCTGACTAGCTTACAGACTGTAGCTTATATTATTCTCCAACTGGCTTATATTAAAATATTAATGACTAGACAAATTTCAGCAGTTTAGGCCCATGAAAAATTGTAGAATACAATTTCCAATAATACTCAAATCTCATAAAATAATTCTCTCTTTGCTTAAAGCTGTTGATTCCCAAAAAAAAGTTTTCCACTTGCCTGCATTCCCCAGTACATTCTTACTATCTATCATCCATTCACGACAAATCTCATTATGTATTGACTTGTCTATAATTATTATCAGCGATACATAGTCTTGATTCACTCTCAATAATGATTTTATGAGCTCTGTCCTCATCACCAGCCCCATGTTGAATGCGACATGTTTATGTAACGTTATTTTTGTGAATAATGGTTTGCCTGGCTTGGCTGCAGTCGGTAAAGCATGGGTAAAAAATTATACAACTCAGATGTTTAAATGTTTAAATGTTTAAATGTTTAAATGTTTAAATGTTTAAATGTTTAAATGTTTAAATGTTTGAATGTTTAAATGTTTAAATGTTTAAATGTTTAAATGTTAAATGTTTAAATGTTTAAATGTTTAAATGTTGAATGTTTAAATGTTTAATGTTTAAATGTTTAAATGTTTAAATGTTTAAATGTTTAATGTTTAAATGTTAAATGTTTAATGTTTAAATGTTTAAATGTTAAATGTTTAAATGTTTAAATGTTTAAATGTTTAAATGTTTAAATGTTTAATGTTTAAATGTTTAATGTTTAAATGTTTAAATGTTTAAATGTTTAATGTTTAATGTTTAAATGTTTAAATGTTTAAATGTTTTAATGTTTGAATGTTCAAATGTTTAAACATTTAAATGTATAAGTGTTTGATTGTTTGAATGTTCAAATGTTTAAATATTCAAATGTTTGAATGTTTGAATGTTTAAATGTTTGAATGTTTAAATGTTCAAATGTTCAAATGTTTAAATGTTTGAATGTTCAAATGTTTAAATGTTTAAATGTTTGAATGTTTAAATGTTCAAATGTTTAAATGTTCAAATGTTTAAATGTTCAAATGTTTAAATGTTCAAATGTTCAAATGTTCAAATGTTGTAACATATTAAAATTCGATAAGCAAGCAAAATCGCTATTTGAAAGAGTTTTACAGGTCTGGAGCAAACAACTACTCTATCATCACCAAGTGCATTGACAACAGGTGAAAGATTAGATGATGATAGGTACCATGGCTTAATAATTTATTTAATTTTTTTTCTATGAATGATAAGAATTTATAAATCATCACTACTCAGTTTATGTATTGGATATGGTCCAAGAAATTATAAAATATAATACCTAAGATATAGGTAATAATTTAGGACTTTTTAGCAACAGACTTTTCGATCTTTTCAATGGTGTAGTAACTGAATATTTAAATGTATGCAAATTTGTGAGTCGGAAGTATGATTGTGGAAAATAAGGGTAGGACTTGCCCACTTGCCTGCCAGACGCTGACATGGAACGCCACTGAAATTTTATAGAGCACAAGTCCTTTTGTTAACTAAAGACTTAAAATATAAATTCATTCATTAATTTTTTATGAGACTTAGTGATGCTGTATTAAAGCGTAAGTCATCAGATATTTATTTATTCCCTTGGAGAGGACGACTTCAGCCACCAAAAATCCAGGACAACCAGGAAATTCGGATCGCCACCATTGTCTCGTGAAAATTCAGCACTTGAGTGATTAATTATCGAAATATATAAAGTTAGGGCACCCTCAGTGCTTCGAATGAAACAAAAATATAAAAAGCTAGCTCATCAAAAAAGGTATAAATATTATAAATCATTATAAAACTTGTGCAAGTCTTAAAAGGTACAAGAAACATATATAACTAGTTAAATAGCTCTTGTTCACTGGATAAATTGATTTATCTATCTCCACCAGAGGCCGAACCTTAAGCCCTGAGAGATATTTATTGAGAAATATACTGAGATCTATACATATTATTATATTTGAGATTTATGATTTATCAGTTGATTATTTTATTATTTTTTGGAAAGAAGATATATATTGAGATTTTTAAATCAACAAGCAGCAGCAAGTCGATACCTGAGCTGCATAAAAATAAATCCATACAATTAATGATTTAAAAGCACAAGGTAATGTTTTGTGCTAAAGAACTAGTGAGCTAATCTCTGATATTTTATTTTTGATATATTTGTTCTTATTTCTACTATTTTTCGCTTGTTTCTCTATATATTTCTATAATTATTTGTTCGTTGATATTTTCCTGTGTGATATATGTATCAAATTTCTTATGGTGTATCCTTCATTTATTTCACCTCTTCCATGCATGACCAATCTCATATTTATTTATCAAGTAACCAGTATTGAAATATCAAGAAAATTACCATCAGAATTTATTATTCACCGAATAAGTTGGTTGAGACAGCAATATTTAGCATTGATGATTGAATCTTTGGAAATAACACGTTCCAGAGATTTATATAAATTGTACAAGAGCAGTGAACTGCGGGAGCTCCTGGGCAAGCCTATAAGAATTTTGTCTGAGTTGTATTCTAAGAACATTTAAACATTTAAACATTTAAACATTTAAACATTCAAACATTCAAATATTCAAATATTAAACATTTGAACATTAAAACATTTGAACATTTAACATTTAAACATTTGAACATTTAAACATTTGAACATTTAAACATTTAAACATCTAAACATTTAAACATTTAAACATTAAACATTTTAACATTTAAAATTTAAACATTAAACATTTAAACATTTAAACATTTAACATTTAAACATTTAAACATTTAAACATTTAAACATTTAAACATTTAAACATTAAACATTTAACATTAAACATTTAAACATAAACATTTAAACATTTAAACATTCAAACATTTGAACATTAAACATTTAAACATTAAACATTTAAACATTTAAACATTTAAACATTTAAACATTTAAACATTTAAACATTTGAACATTAAACATTAAACATTTTAACATTTAAACATTTAACATTTAAACATTTAACATTTAACATTTAAACATTTAAACATTTAACATTTAAACATTAAACATTAAACATTTAAACATTTAAACATTTAACATTTAACATTTAAACATTTAAACATTTAACATTAAACATTAAACATTTAAACATTTAAACATTTAAACATTTAAACATTTAAACATTAAACATTTAAACATTTAAACATTTAACATTTAAACATTTAACATTAAACATTTAAACATTTAAACATTTAAACATTTAAACATTTAAACATTTAAACATTTAAACATTTAAACATTTAAACATTTAAACATTTAAACATTTAACATTTAAACATTTAAACATTGAACATTTAAACATTTGAACATTTAACATTTAAACATTTAAACATTTAACATTAAACATTTAACATTTAAACATTTAAAATTTAAACATTAAACATTAAACATTTAAACATCAAACATTTAAACATTAAACATTAAACATTAAACATTTAAACATTCAAACATTAAACATTTAAACATTAACATTTAAACATTTAAACATTTGAACATTCAAACAATTAAACATTTAAACATTTAAACATTCAAACATTAAACATTTAACATTTAAACATTAAACATTTAAACATTTAAACATTAAACATTCAACATTTAAACATTTAACATTTAACATTAAACATTTAAACATTTAAACATTTAAACATGTAAACATTTAAACATTTAAACATTTAAACAGTTAAACATTTAAACATTTAAACATTTAAACATTTAACATTTAAACATTTAACATTTAAACATTTAAACATTTAACATTTAAACATTTAAACATTAACATTTAAACATTTAAACATTTAAAATTTAAACATTAAACATTTAAACATTTAAACATTTAAACATTAAACATTTAAACATTAAACATTTAAACATTTAAACATTTAACATTTAACATTTAAACATTCAAACATTAAACATTTAAACATTTAACATTTAACATTAAACATTAAACATTAAACATTAAACATTTAAACATTTAACATTAAACATTTAAACATTAAACATTAAACATTTAAACATTAAACATTAAACATTAAACATTTAACATTTAAACATTTAAACATTTAAACATTTAACATTTAAACATTTAACATTAAACATTTAACATTTAACATTTAACATTTAACATTTAAACTTTAAACATTTAAACATTTAAAACATTTAAACATTTAAACATTTAAAAATTTGAACATCTAAACAGTTAAACATTTAAACATTTAAACATTTAAACATGTAAACATTTAAACATCTAAACATTTGAACATTTAAACATTTAAACATGTAAACATTTAAACATTTAAATATTCAAAATTTGAACATTTTAACATCTAAACATTTGAACATTTAAACATTCAAACATTTAAACATTTGAACATTAAAACATTTAAACATTTAAACATTTAAACATTTAACATTTAACCATTTAAACATTCAAACATTTAAACATTTAAACATTCAAACATTTGAACATTTAAACATTTAACATTTAAACATTTAAACATTTAAACATTTAAACATTTAAACATTTAAACATTTAAACATTTAAACAGCACTCTGGTTTGTGGCCTGTATCAATTACATCGAGAACTTTATGGGGTTGTCTGGCATCGGGTAGCAAGTTGAACAATTTAAATGGCTGAGTGCACAATAACATAGGCCTACCTCCATGTCCAAATCCTCCTTGCTTCTAGGATCCCGGGTCCAGATCACGATACGAGACGAGACGACACTTGTGATAAATCACAATAAATCAATAGATCACTTTGCAAAAAATCGACATTACGAGAAGTGAGCTGTTCAATTGGTGGCAAACGGCAACTGGCGCAATTATGCTATACACATAACCCTTCAATCGCCCCCTCCACCACACAATGCCAGACAACAAAGGGGAACATTGATATAACGTCCGAACACATTTAAACATTTAAACATTTTAACATTTAAGAAGAGGTAACCAATTGGATTTGATTGGAAACCAAGAATTCTAATGGTTTTATCAGACTCCAAAGTGGAATCTTTTGCATCAATAGAGTAATGCTCTGGAGGGAGATTTGATAGAATGGTAGAATGATTGCTGGCCCACTTTAGCAATTCAAATTTTCCTTTGCTTAACAATTCAGTAAGCTCAGACTGCAGTTGCTTGGTTGCTTCCATTGATGAGACTCATGTAACTATATCATCCATGTAAGTAGAAAACCGTAAGGCTTCAGAAGCCGCAGGGAACATTTTTTCTTCTTCTTCAATAAACTGATGCATGATACAAATGGCAAGAAATGGCGATGATGATACACCATACGACATAGTTGTTAGAGTAAACTCTTTCATTTCATCTCCCTTTTCGGATTTTGCCCATTTTATTTCAACATTATCCTGTCTATCATCACCTAACTCTTCCAAATTTCTCTTCTCCTTTTCAAAAACATCTTCTCCAATCTCCTTTTTCGGTATGGGTCTTCCCTTCGGTTTGATTTCATGTGGACTATGAATCACTTTTAACTCTTTCCCTAAATTACCGTTGATCGGTAAATAACTGTTGAAGGCTTTACCTTGTTTACCTGGAACTTCTTCTGAATTATCTTCCAATTCTTCTTCTCGAATCATGGAAACATTTTCTCTGACATTAGTTTTACCTTCAAGATATCCCGATATCTCACTCATATTTGTTTCCTTGGATGGTAATTCTACAATGGATCTACCAGTATTCAAACGACAAACAGTTGATTTGTATATTTTCTCACAAGCCATTTCACTTTCCAATAATTTTTTTGTCCTAGGTGGCTCTTCTACGACCCAGAATTGCTTCACCAACTCTTCTAAATTAGCTTTGGAATACATGCACAGATTATTTGAGATAGTAGAACTCTCCTCTGATACCTTACCCATCAGGCAGTAGCCCCATACAGTTCTAGGGCAGATGGTGTACCCGCTGGACCAATCACCTTTCTTCCAGTCAGAATGAAGGGGAAGTATTCAGCTCCCTATAAAATATCAACCTCCTCTGAAAGGAAAAATTCAGGATCTGCAGATCCAGTCCTCCAATATGTGCCCAGTACGCACTTTTTATCTGATTTGTAGCTGCTATTCTGTTGACTCCCGACGCGGTAATTTTTAATGAAGGGGAGTTCAGTGTTTCAAATTCACAGTTAGTAATTTCATCTGTCACTTCCAGTTTAGTATCAGATAATCCATATATTGGCAAACTATGTGTTTTCTGTACCACTAAACCCAGTTTTTTCATGCATCGCCTTGTAATAAATGACTCGGTGCTTGCACTATCCAATAATACTTTGACCTTATGATAATTGCCTTGATTACCTCGAACTCCCAATTAAACAGTTGGTAACAATACTAAGGAACTATTTACATTCGAAAATACTTTCTCAGCTGAGTCAGTAACAAATGTTTGATGGCTTTGATCAGTGATGTCGTGCATGTCTACCCTGCTCATTTGTTTATTACCGGCCAATGTGTTGGTGTTTTCAACAGCCGGCTGTCTCGGCTCTGAATGGAGGAGCGAATGATGACACGAATTACAGTGACTGCACGGCTTCCTTCTTCTACAATCTCTAATAAAGTGCCCTGCCAAGAAACAGCATATACATAGTTTCCATTCTCTTACACGTTTTAATCTATCAGACGGTTTGAGATTCGAGAACACTTCACAATTCACCAGTTCATGAGAATTATTACATTCAATACATTTCAGCTCATCCGATTTCGATTTAACAAACATAACTGAAGCTTTGTAATTTCCCATTGTGGGTTTCAATTTCCCAAACTGCTTACATGAGGAGGCTTCTGATGATGTAGATGACCCCAATAAATCAGTGGATTTGGTAGCCTCTAAAATAACAGCTTCATCATTAAAAAATATTTGGAAGTTTTTCAAATCAGATACTGTTCCATTTCTTAGCAGTCTCTTCCACTTCTCTCTCAATTCTTCAGTCAGTTTTTTATGTAAGACAAATAATAACACAATTGACCAGTCATTAACTGAATGACCAATTGGTTTTAGTGCTGCAATATACTCAGCTGAATGAGTGATGAATTTTCGTAGCAAGTCCGATTGCTCATTAACTGCTGGCATATCAAAAATTACTTGCAAGTATGCATCAGTCAGCTTGTAAGGCCTCTTTCACACGATAGGAGACGTGCAACTTGAACACTGAACAGTGTTCACGTTTTTTTGTCGAAGTACATTGAGTCAAATCGTGTCTTTCACATGGTGACTTCTATCCAGGAACCTCGTTTTGTCACGCCTTTTCCCCTCGAGGCAAGCAGAGGCAAGATCTAACAACTATGCCGACGTTTGCTCAAAGTATATGACTCATCACTTTTTCTCAAAGTCTAACTTCCTTAAAAATATAGATAGAAGATTTCTGATTTCGGATTTGGATTCAGCGACCCCAAATTCTTTAAAGCGTAAGTCCCGTTTTCGAAAATATCCGAAAACAAGGAAGTTATGGCTGTTTTTAATAAAGCTTTCTATTATCATATAATTATACGGTAAAAACGAACAGGTACTGTACTATACAGTACGTAAGTACTGTAGCTATTATAATACAACTTACACTGTATTCGTGTAGGAATTTGGTAGGTTATTTATCTTGATTTCTGAAAATACCCCAAAATAAGGGAGTAAGATAACTTTGAAAAACCAAAGTTTTCCTGCCGATTGAAGAAACATTAAAAATTAGTCTAAAACATATTATGTCTTAGAATAAAAACGTGTAACAAATATCAGATCACTATTCAAGCTATCAAGCTTTTCATAAATTTATTTGTCTCCTCATGGCAGAAGGTTTGCGCCCAACGTTTTCACTTAAACATTTCTATGATTAAATTGTGATAGAGAACATTATCGTATTGATCTTCTAAATCCAGTTACATGTACATCGATTTTCGTAAAATTGATTTTTTCACCGTTCCTATGAATTCTAAGAATTCTATGAATTGTTTATACAGGTTCATCACAGGCCAGGTTGATCTGAGCTATTCATGACTTTTTTTCAGTATGCATTATCAACTCAGCAGTTCTAATACACAGACATCACTACTTGGAATGCCATGAAATTTTCTATTCTTTCAATTCCTATTATTACCATAGATCGATTCAGATCAGCACAATGTTTATACTGTATGTTCATAATAGATTTTTCTGATTGTAAAAAGAAATAGTCAATAATTGCTGGGAATTTAAAGTGATATTCAACGATTTGAACCTGATAAATTGGATTGTTGAATGACAATTGAAATTCAGTGAATTTTACTGTACAACATTCCTTTTCCTCCTATTTTATTGGGAGATGAGTGGAGATGATTTATGATTTCATATTTGGATTCATCTTTTCATAGTTCAATATTTTTTTGGAAAACTAGAACTTTTAAAAATTAAAAATGTTTATGTATAAACTTCTCAGGTGTTCAAAAACTTCTTAAAACCTTTGCCTGCCCCTTTGTGAGGCAGGAGTATTATTATCTTAGTACGTACTATATAATCATATGATAATGGAAATCTATATTAAAAACAGCTATAACTCCCTTGTTTTCGGGTATTTTGAAAATGGGACTTACGCTTTAAAGAATTGGGGTCGCTGAATCCAAATCCGAAATCAGAAATCTTCTATCTATATTTTTAAGGAAGTTAGACTTTGAGAAAAAGTGATGAGTCATATACTTTGAGCAAACGTCGGCGGAGTTGTTAGATCTGTCGGCTTATTCGTAAGATCCCCATGTGAAAGTACAGGAGAGCTGCAAAATATGAAATATGATCTTCCGTAATATGATATTCCAGGAGCGAGGTCTCTGCCGTGTGAAACTGGCCTAAGAGTCATTGTAGCGATTCAATAATATTTTCCATGCCTCAGCATAATGATCACTTGTCAATGGGACTACAGAAATGACTGACAGTGCATCGCCTCTCAGTACAGACCGAAGATACATTTATGTTTTTGTATGTCAGCAATTTGACCATTATTATGAACTGTGGCTTCGAATGAATTTTTAAATTGACTCCAAATTTTCAAATCACCGTCAAAAGTCATTAAAAGAAGCTTAGGTAGGGCAACTGACGAGATATTTTCAGTTGTAGGTGAAGAAGCTACATTGGAAGAACTAATATTCAAATTTGTTTGAGTGGATGGTAAGGTTTCAAGAATAGCCTTGACATTGGAATAAATCTCAACAAATTCGCTCATCAGCATTTCAAGTTCAGTTGTTTCCAATCGAGGATTTTGTTTGTTATAGTAGCTCTGCATCTTATCTATTTTATCATTGAACTCCACCTGGTGGTGATCGATATGCTCACCCATAACTTTCAATAAATTCTTCATTTTTTTATTTTTCGGATCCTTTTCGACAGCTTCAGCAATTTCATTAATCTGTTTTATTTTACGAATTAATGCATCTCTTTGAAACGTCAAGTCTTCGATAACACCCATAGTGAGGCGATAACAGTGAGCGCTCATCGAGAGAGAGAGTGTGACAAAGAACCAAACAAGAATAAGAGGGAAAACACGAGAGCAGGCAACACAAAGAAGTAGCCTACTGTAATGAACAATGGCTAGCTTATCTAATCATACAAGCCTAGCCAGCACTTTAACTTATGCTCAGTAGAGAATGATCGTTATGATTATTATGAGGCTAATAATACTGTATCTATACTCATTGGAACAAACAATAACTGCTATAACGAAAATAATCAATGCAAATAACTGCAAGTATCCTTTGAAAAAAGTAACAGTTCCAGTTACTGTCACAGCTAGACGACGTATAAGTCTTTCTCTACTTATTGACATGAACTTGCATGCCCAGCCTTGTGGCGCCAATGCAACAATCTTACACAATGATACTACAACACAATTATTTACAAAAATATTACTTGTTCTACTCAATTTCCAACTTAAATTGAGCCCAAATTTCCTAAGAATACCATAAATAAAGTGTATATTCATCTACGATGACAAAAACGAGCCATAATTATACACAGGAAAACCAAGAATGAAATAGGCATAAAAAATGACAAACCTATTAGATGATATTTCAAACTTATGT